>NC_060130.1:467820629-468123732 GCF_021461395.2 Schistocerca americana
AATATACGTTAAACCGCTGAAAGTTACATCTATCTGTGTAATTACGTGATGAATTAGGAAGGGTGATCGCGACAGATAAGGACGTTTCCCTGGATAGTGCGTTCAGAGTGATTGGAAATATATATTCCAATTGTAATCCATTCATATTTGGTTTCAAACAATGAAGGTGGCTTTCTGTAAACAATGCAAAGGGAGAACTTGATTGTTTTGGGAAATTGTGCATTGCGGGTTGAATAAAATCTGATACATAGAATATTTAAGGCACAAGCAAAGCAATTTTTTGTTTAGATAATTCTCTGTTTCCAAATATATCTAGATAATAATCTTTTTTTTAGATTTTAAACTGAATCGAGTATGTGATTTTTAAAAATTAGTCAGTTGGTACTTAAATTAGTTTCCGTGTAGACATGTGTAACCAGCGTGTGTTTTCTGCACGAATTAACGAAATGTTACTGCGATACCTTTCAGTAACGATAATGAAATATGTTTGAATTGTTTGAGTTGTTGTTAATAAGATTGGCATTAGTAAATTTTGTAGTAATAAAGTATATTAATTTCAAAAATTAACGATGATGGACGGTAGCATAAAATACGATTTAGCAATCACCTTTCTCCAGCAAGTAAGCAATGTTAAAGATGTCTCTTACCATTTGTAACGTCACCTTGCCATGTAAATATACATAACCTACTGTAAGGGAAACAATATACGGTTCGAGTGGCTACAGGATCGCAATATATGCGAAGTGGAAACGAAGCTATAAATGCGAACCTTCTTTCTACGAATAAACTAAATGAATTGCGTTACTGAAAGACTAATCGTTCTCAAATGAAGCGAACTAGACACTGTGTGCAAGGGATTTAACGATTTTAGAAGGGATAAGTAATGGCTGCAGTTGTCTCTCTTTCAGAGTCTTTCTCTGCTCGAGACGAACTAACGTCACTCTTTGAACAATAGCCTCATGTGATCACTCCCATTCGTTACAGGAGATACCGAGATTTTTTTCATTTTTACTATGCCACAAATGGTATTGAGTAGTATCTAAAATTGTATGAAGGGCCAGTTATTCTTTGTCATCATCCGATTGAACAGTCCTGTGAGGCTTTACGGTGCATTTACACGTGCTAATAAAGGTTCTGAAAACTTCCTGCATACGCAAACCCACGGCGACCTCACAACATTAGCTGGCTGTGATCTAGTAGTACACAGTGGGCGGCCACATATTTAATACCTTTATGGAGAAGGGAGTTTTTAAATCTGCTCTCTGTAGTGGATCACATAATGATACATCATGCACACAGTTAGTGCTTGTATGTTGAGTAGCAACATGGAAATTATTTTTGAGCAGAGGTTACCAAGTGATGAGTATGTACCGCAATGACTGCCATATCCATGTGGAGTGTGCAGACTGATTTAAACAAACTCTGATGGTATGCCACTGCTATAGTTTTGCATATAGGGAGCGTTTCTGTGCTGTCACAGGTAGTCTTTGCTCGGCATTAGCGCTTTCAATCTCCGATAGTGTGTTGTCGGAACATCTGCTGTCCCTTGCACTTACTGTCAATAGTTACCCTGTTTTATTTGAGGACGAAAGGCCACTATACTGTGGGATGAATGGTACGACATTTCGTTGAAAATCAGCGATAAGTATCTGTGCCGACGTCAAATAGCGCTCCTATGCATCCTGTCAGCATTGATGCTATGGTAATGGGTGGGGCACTCGTGTGATCCCACGTTACCTTTCAACTCAATAGGTATGCATTCACGTCATTCAGTATTGGGATTGCTTCAGTATAGGTTTAGGTCCGTGCATTAACGACGTTTTATCTTAACCCCTTAAGAAACATTAGTCCTGGACGATCTGATTAGTACCTGTATTCCCTTAAGAACAATTAAAGTCAATTTTCTAGCGATAGTTTTATGCATGTTTCTAATTGTGTTAATGTTTTCCTTGATTGCAAGGGTAAATCGCCTTTTACGATGCATTAACCTTGTCTCTCCTGAGTGGCCGGCCGGATGGCCGAGCAGTTCTAGGCGCTACAGTCTCGAACCGCGCGACCGCTACGGTCGCAGGTTCGAATCCTACATCGGGCAATGATGCGTGTGATGTTCTTAGGTTAGTTAGGTTTAAGTAGTTCTAAGTTCTAGAGGACTGATGACCTCAAAAGTTACGTCCCATGGTCCTCAGAGCCATTTCAACCATTTTTTCCTTCTGAGTGACTTGTGCGCTTTAGTCTCGGGAACCAGCAAATGAACCAGCAGAATCTTTATTAGGGATGAGGAAATAGAATGATAAGTCGATCAGGAGAGCGCAATGGGTTGGGACGTATGTTAATCATTATACATGAGCAGAACATTTCGTCCCTTCTAGAGCTGCCAATGTTGTTGAAGGGACTGTGAAGTCGAAAGGCGAAGAAAAACCTCTGTTGAAAGAGGATACGGCAGACGTCCTGTACTGACGGTCTTTGATTCTTTTGGGAAATTGACAGTGAATTTTTAATAATTGGTCATACACAAAATATTTAGTCACATGTAATGCAATTTTTTAAGGTAACTTGCCAGTGAACGGCTGGAAAAACAGTAAAAATTTTCATAAAGTTTATGAAGGTCTAACTACTTAATGTGGAATTTGAATACAGAGAAATTTTTGGACTATCAAAGTGTTTTAGGAATGAGGATTTTGGATTAAGAAATGTGAGAATAGCTCTGATATGACCTTTATCATATATACGTTTATGTGGCTCAGTAATTTAAAATTTTTCCTGTCGTCTACATTTAAAATAAATAGACTTATTAACTACTTTTCTTAGATACTTAAAACTTTATGCACGCATTTATGACATTGTTATGTAAAAAGTAGAGTTTAATCAATGATTTCAGTTGATAGCTGTTATACTATAAATAAATGACTCAGAGAGTCAAAGTAAAGTGAAATGATTATAGTTACTAAGGGTATTTTGTTCTTCCTGGTGACAGAAAATTGGAGTCTGTAGTCTCGTTTTCTGCAACTGGTAGCTGAAATATTCCAAAAAACGTGAGACGTCTAGCTCATATAGTTTTTTTCATTAAATTAAACATCTCAGAAATTTTAGATTCTTGGGAAATTCAGTTTAAAGGTAGATTTCATCTGATACTGACCTCTGCTTTTCTAATACCCTCCAGTTGCATAATATTCATGGGTTTATGTACCTGATCTTCTCTCCTCCTTTACTTGCTCCTCGTTGCTGTTCTGGCCTCTTTCTTGCCTCAAGAACCCATTTTTCGCCTTCGGCCACTCTCAAGGAATCAGTTGCCATCAGTGCTGACTGCCCCATCATTAAAGCAAATAACTGCATCTAATACACCAAATCTCAATGTATTGAAACCAAGAATTACAGTTTTAGGTAGGCGTTCCCATATAACATGGTTGAAACATTCATTATCATTTTGTGTCTTCCCATGTAAGCACTGTGACATAGTTTAGTGTCACTTAGGTCCCTGTATATGGGCTTAATTGCTTCCAATACCTCAGATTGCAGGGGGTGATTTTGTACATAAGTCTCACCATTTACTATTGCTTTTTGTAACGACACCATGTGCCTACAGCACTGTCACAGAGCGCATGCTGTGGATGTCATCCGTAGGAGCTTTATGGAAAAAGGTAGCCCATACTGCGTTCTTTATGGCCTCAATATTGTCTCGCTTCCTTCTATGGCTAAGATATAATAGAGCTGCACTTTGTCACGTCTTCCTTAGTAAGACGACCCCGACCACCAATTTGTATGCCAACACTGACGTTTTTCTCCTTCATATCTATTATTAACTTATGTCAACGTGTGCTTTTGGACATGACAAACAGACTGTAACTTCTCAATTTTTGCAGTTCTTCCATAAGGCATATTTTCCAACACATTTGCAAACCATCTGGAGTCTCCGTCTCCAAGGTACTTCACATTCCGGCACATATTTAAATTGGCTTTCTAAGGTGTTCCGGATGTCCGAATCTAGTCATTTAACTACCAATTTGTGCACAAAATTCTAAATATTTATTGGAGACTAAAAAAAATAGACTTTTTAACCAGATTCACTGGAAAGTGATCTTAAATCAGTGTACATGAAAAGCGAGAGCACTTTATATTGAATACCTACGACTCACCACAGTCCAGTTGCTGCACGAAAAAAGTAATTGTTACTGTGAACTTTCTAAATAACCAAAGTTTTAAGTTTATGAATTCTTAGAGGTTTTGAAATAAGTTTGGGATTAATAAATTTTGTAATTAAGATGTATAAAAATTTGAAAAATCAGTTATTATAATCATAGAAAAAAATAAATATTAGAAAGCACATTATTACGACATATAAGCGATGTTAAGGATGCCTATTAACATTTCTAACTTTGTCATTTTAATGTGTGTAAATTATGGTAAGTTAAACGACCAATGATCGTGTAGTAGTTTCCAGAAACGTTAATTTTACCACATCAGCAATAAAATTTGAAGCGGGTTTTCTTTCCAGAACAAATTCATTGTCGTTATCTTTTTCATACTATTCAAATGGTCCTCAGACTGTACAGATCATCCCAGAAAATTATGAGTCTCGTATAAAACGCGCATGATACATCATGCACACAGTTAGTGCTTGTATGTTGAGTTGCAACATGGAAATTATTTATGACCAGAGGTCACCATGTGATGAGTAAGTCCTGCAATGACTACCATAGCCATACGGAGTGTGCAGATGATGTGAACAAACTCTGATGGTTTGCCATTGATATAATTTTGCATATAGTGTCCTCTTCTATGCGGTCACAGTTTTCTTTGCTTGGCATGAGCGCTTTCAATGTCTGATAGTGTGTTGTCGGAACCTCGTCTGTCCCTTGCAATTGCCGCCAATAGATACCCTGTTTTATTTGAGCATGTCCGGCTACTATTCTGTGGGAAGAATGCTATAACATTCCGTTGAAATCAAGCGTTAAGTATCTGCACAGACGTCAAATAGTGCTCTTATGTATCTTGTCAGCATTGATGCTATTGGTAATGGGTAGGACACTCGTTTGATCTATAACCCCTACTATGGCACCACACTTCGGTGGGATCCCACATTACCTTGCACATAACAGATATGCATTTACGTCATTCAGTGTTTGGGTAGCATCAGTATAGGTTTAGGTCCGTCCACGAACGACGTTTTATTACAATCTTTTATAATCATTAGTCTTGTCCAATCTCATTTATTCCGTGTATTCCCTTAAGAACAATTAAAGTCAATTTCCTAGCATTTTTCTAGCGATGGTTGTATGCATGCTTCTACGTGTGTTAATGTTATCAGTGATTGCAAGGGTCAGATCGCCTTCCACTGTATATTAACATTTTCTCTTCTGAGTGATTTACGTGCCTTAGTCTCGGGAGCCAGCAAATGAACCAGCAGGTTCGTCAGTAGGGATGTGGGAATAGAAGGATAAGTCGATCAGGAGAGCGCTGTTAGTTGGAACGTAGACTAGTCATTGGACGTGAGCAAATTAGTAAATCAGTTGGGAACATTTCGTCCCTTCTAAAGCTGCCCATGTAGCCAGCTGATGAAGAGCTGTAAATCGAAGATACGGCAGACGTCCGGTACTGACGGTCAGGTACTGTCGGGTATGCCAGTGCCTGGTTGTGAAATGTCAGAGTAGGTCTTTCGAAGATCCAGATGTAATTTTCAAAGTGCTACTACCAATACTAGAAAGACAATAGCATTGCATTGGATTGTAAACGGAATGAAATACAACGGGGGAGCAACTCCTCGTTAGTCTCTCACTTCTGTACAAAGAGACACTAGACACTAGACGTTGTGTAAAGAGTGACGCCACTATGCACTGGAGGATTGGGGCGAGTGATTTGTTTTGATGAATCGTGCTGTGCGCTATGGCAATCCGATGGATGAGTTTGGGTTGGCGTATGCTTGGAGAACTTTAAGTGTTGTCTTGTGGATTGCCAACAGTGAGTTACAGAGGATGTGTTGTTGTTATGGCATGGGGTTGTTTTGGTGGTAAGGCGGTTGTTCCTTGATTTCGGTTAAGAAAACGTCAAAAGCAAATATTTATGAATACATTTGGCAGTAGTGTGTACTACATATAGCGTAGGAAGAGTTTGCGGACAATGATTTGTTTGTGTCAGCCTGACAGTCCATCTGCTCATAACTCAGCATCTGTGTCACAATTGTTTGTGTATAATAACATTCTTGAAATGCTCTGGCCTACCTAAGGTTTCGAGTTGATGCGCATATAAAGGCGACGGGTGGACACACTTCGTATATATGTCTAGTACCAGGTGCCTGGATACCTCTCATCTGATTTTGTATATGGAGGTGTTGTTGTTGTTGTTGTTGTGGTCTTCAGTCCTGAGACTGGTTTGATGCAGCTGTCCATGCTACTCTATCCTGTGGAAGCTTCTTCATCTCCCGTACCTACTGCAATCTACATCCTTCTGAATCTGCTTAGTGTATTCATCTCTTGGTCTCCCTCTACGATTTTTACCCTCCACGCTGCCCTCCAATACTAAATTGGTGATCCCTTGATACCTCAGAACATGTCCTACCAACCGATCCCGTCTTCTGGTCAAGTTGTGCCACAAACTTCTCTTCTCCCCAATCCTGTTCAATACTTCCTCATTAGTTATGTGATCTACCCATCTAATCTTCAGCATTCTTCTGTAGCACCACATTTCGAATGCTTCTATTCTCTTCTTGTCCAAACTATTTATCGTCCATGTTTCACTTCCATACATGGCTACACTCCATACAAATACTTTCAGAAATGACTTCCTGACACTTAAATCTATACTCGATGTTAACAAATTTCTCTTCTTCAGAAAAGCTTTCCTTGCCATTGCCAGTCTACATTTTATATCCTCTCTACTTCGACCATCATCAGTTATTTTGCTCCCCAAATAGCAAAACTCCTTTACTACTTTAAGTGTCTCATTTCCTAATCTAATTCCCTAAGCATCACCCGACTTCATTCGACTACACTCCATTATCCTCGTTTTGCTTTTGTTGATGGTCATCTTATATCCTCCTTTCAAGACACTGTCCATTCCATTCAACTGCTCTTCCAAGTCCTTTGCTGTCTCTGACAGAATTACAATGTCATCGGCGAACCTCAAGGTTTTTATTTCTTCTCCATGGATTGTAATACCCACTCCGAATTTGTCTTTTGTTTCCTTTACTGCTTGCTCAATATACAGATTGAACAACATCGGGGAGAGGCTACAACCATGTCTTACTCCCTTCCCAACCACTGCTTCCCTTTCATGTGCCTCAACTCTTATAACTGTCATCTGGTTTATGTACAAATTGTAAATAGCCTTTCGCTCCCTGTATTTTACCCCTGCCACCTTTAGAATTTGAAAGAGAGTGTTCCAGTCCACATTGTCAAAAGCTTCCTCTAAGTCTACAAATGCTAGAAACGTAGGTTTGCCCTTCCTTAATCTTTCTTCTAAGATAAGTCGTAAGGTCAGTATTGCCTCACGTGTTCCAGTGTTTCTACGGAATCCAACCTGATCTTCCCCGAGGTTGGCTTCTACTAGTTTTTCCATTCGTCTGTAAAGAATTCGCGTTAGTATTTTGCAGCTGTGACTTATTAAACTGATAGTTCGGTAATTTTCACATCTGTCAACACCTGCTTTTTTGGGATTGGAATTATTATATTCTTCTTGAAGTCTGAGGGTATTTCGCCTGTTTCATACATCTTGCTCACCAGATGGTAGAGTTTTGTCAGGACTGGCTCTCCCATGGCCGCCAGTAGTTCCAATAGAATGTTGTCTACTCCGGGGGCCTTGTTTCGACTCAGGCCTTTCAGTGCTCTGTCAAACTCTTCACGCAGTATCGTATCTCCCATTTCATCTTCATCTACATCCTCTTCCATTTCCATAATATTGTCCTCAAGCACATCGCCCTTGTATAGACCCTCTATATACTCCTTCCACCTTTCTGCTTTCCCTTCTTTGCTTAGAACTGGGTTTCCATCTGAACTCTTGATATTCATACAAGTCGTTCTCTTATCTCCAAAGGTCTCTTTAATTTTCCTGTAGGCAGTATCTATCTTACCCGTAGTGAGATGAGCCTCAACATCCTTGCATTTGTCCTCTAGCCATCCCTGCTTAGCCATTTTGCACTTCCTGTCGATCTCATTTTTGAGACGTTTGTATTCCTTTTTGCCTGCTTCATTTACTGCATTTTTATATTTTCTCCTTTCATCAACTAAATTCAATATTTCTTCTGTTACCCAAGGATTTCTACGAGCCCTCGTCTTTTTACCTACTTGATCCTCTGCTGCCTTCACTAGTTCACCCCTCAAAGCTACCCATTCTTCTTCTACCGTATTTCTTTCCCCCATTCCTGTCAATTGCTCCCTTATGCTCTCCCTGAAACTCTGTACAACCTCTGGTTCTTTCAGTTTATCCAAGTCCCATCTCCTTAAATTCCCACCTTTTTGCAGTTTCTTCAGTTTTAATCTACAGGTCATAACCAATAGATTGTGGTCAGAGTCCACATCTGCCCCTGGAAATGTCTTACAATTTAAAACCTGGTTCCTAAATCTCTGTCTTACCATTATATAATCTATCTGATACCTTTTAGTATCTCCAGGGTTCTTCCATGTATACAACCTTCTTTCGTGATTCTTAAACCAAGTGTTAGCTATGATTATGTTGTGCTCTGTGCAAAATTCTACCAGGCGGCTTCCTCTTTCATTTCTTAGCCCCAATCCATATTCACCGACTATGTTTCCTTCTCTCCCTTTTCCTACACTCGAATTCCAGTCACCCATGACTATTAAATTTTCGTCTCCCTTCACTATCTGAATAATTTCTTTTATTTCATCATACATTTCTTCAATTTCTTCGTCATCTGCAGAGCTAGTTGGCATATAAACTTGTACTACTGTAGTAGGTGTGGGCTTCGTATCTATCTTGGCCACAATAATGCGTTCACTATGCTGTTTGTAGTAGCTTACCCGCATTCCTATTTTCCTATTCATTATTAAACCTACTCCTGCATTACCCCTATTTGATTTTGTGTTTATAACCCTGTAGTCACCTGACCAGAAGTCTTGTTCCTCCTGCCACCGAACTTCACTAATTCCCACTATATCTAACTTCAACCTATCCGTTTCCCTTTTTAAATTCTCTAACCTACCTACCCGATTAAGGGATCTGACATTCGACGCTCCGATCCGTAGAACGCCAGTTTTCTTTCTCCTGATAATGACATCCTCCTGAGTAGTCCCCGATCGTAGATCCACATGGGGGACTATTTTACCTCCGGAATATTTTACCAAAGAGGACGCCATCATCATTTAATCATAAAGTAAAGCTATAGCACATTAATAACATGTATATTGTGATGTCATATAATTCGTGTTTTATTTCACGTTATTCACATTGTATTTAGTTCTTTTCATTATTAAGGTGCAACATTCTTCAGCATCTTGCAAGTGGTCATCAAAATCTAGAGCTTTCTTTTGTATCCGATGTTGACAGAACACCTATATTTTTAAAAGATGAGAAAGTTGAGTAAAATCATGTTTATGATGTAGACAGAACTCGTAAATATACATTAAACCCCTGAAAGTTAGATCTATCCCTGTAATTACGTGATGAATTAAGAAGGGTGGCTACCACACATGAGAATGTTCTCCTTTATGGTGCGTTCAGAGTGATTGTAAATATATTCCAATTTTAATCCATTCATATTTGGTTTCAAACAATGAAGGTGGCCTTCTGTAAACTATGGAAAGGGAAAACTTGATTGTTTTGGGAAATTGTGCATTGCAGGTTGAATAAAATCTGATAAATAGAATATTTTAGGCACAAGCAAAACAATTTCTTGTTTAGATAATTCTCTTTTTCCAAGTATATCTAGATAATAATAATTTTTTTATTAAATGGTAAACTGAATCCAGCATGCAGTTTTTAAAAATTAGACAATTGGTACTTAAATTAGTTTCCGTGTAAACATGTGTAACCAGTGTGTGGTTTCTGCACGAATTAACGAAATGTTACTGCGATACCTTTCAGTAACGTTAATGAAATATGTTTGAATTGTTTCAGTTGTTGTTAATAAGATTGGCGTTAGTAAATTTTGTAGTAATAAAGTATATTAATTTCAAAAATTAACGATGATGCACGGTAGTATAAAATACGATTTAGCAATTACCTTTCTGCAGCAAGTAAGCAATGTTAAAGATGTCTCTTAACATTTGTAACATCACCTTGTCGTGGAAATATGCATAAACTACGGTAAGGGAAACAATATACGGTTCGAGTGGTTACAGGATCCCAATATATGCCTAGTGGAAATGAAACTATAAATGCGAGTTTTCTTGCTACGAGAAAACTGTATCAATTGGGTTACTGAATGAGTAATCGTTCCCAGATGATGTGAACTAGACACTGTGTGCAAGGGATTTAACGATTTTAGGAGGGATAAGTAATGGCTGCTATTGTCTCTCTTTAAGAGACTTTCACTGCTCGAGACCAACTAACGTCACTCTTTGAACAATAGCCTCATGTCATTACTCCCATTTGTTACAGGTTATACCGAGATTTTTTCCATCTTTACTATACCACAAATGGTATTGAATAATATATAAAACTGTATGAAGGGCCAGTTATTCTTTGTCATCGTCCGATTTAACCGTCCTGTGTGGATTTACGTTCCACTTGCATTTGCTAATAAACATTCTGAAAGCGTCCTGCATACGCAAATCAATGGCGATCTCACAACATTTGCTGTCTGTGATCTAGTAGTGTGTGAAAAACAATGGGCGGCCGCATATTTAATACATTGATGGAGAATGGAATGTTTAAATCTGCACTCTGTAGTAGGTCTCATAATGATACATAACGCACACAGTTAGTGCTTGAATCACATAGAAAGAAGGATCGTGTATTGTATGATTATATGATAGCGGAACAAATACTGGTAGCAGTTACTTCTGTAAAATATCTGGGAGTATATGTACGCAACGATTTGAAGTGTGATGATCATATAAGATTAATTGTTGGTAAGGCGAGTGCCGGTTTGAGATTCATTGGGAGAGTCCTTAGAAAATGTAGTCCATCAACAAAGGAGATGGCTTACAAAACACTCGTTCGACCCGTACTTGTGTATTGTTCATCAGTGTGGGATCCGTACCAGGCCGGGTTGAAAAAGGAGATAGAGAAGATCCAAAGAAGTGCGGCGCGTTTCGTCACAGGTTCATTTGGTAAGCGTGATAGCGTTATGGAGATGTTTAGCAAACTCAAGTGGCAGACTCTGCAAGAGAGCCGCTCTGCATCGTGGTGTATCTTGCTGTCGAGATTTTGAGAGAGTGGGTTTCTGGATGAGGTGTTGAATATATTGCTTCCCCCTACTTATACTGCCTAGGAGATCACGAATGTAAAATTAGAGAGATTCGAGCGCGCACGGACGCTTTCCGGCTGTCGTTTTTCCGCGAACCATACGCGACTGGAACAGGAAAGGGAGGTAATGACAGCGGCACGTAAAGTGCTCTCCGCCACACACAGTTGGGTGGCTTGCGGAGTATAGTTGTAGATGTAGATGTTGTGTTGCGGCATGGAAATTATTTATGACCAGTGGTTACCAAGTGATGAGCAAGTAGCGCAATGACTGCCATATCCGTATGGAGTGTGCAGAATGAATTGAACTAACTCTGATGGTATGCCAGTGCTATAGTTTTTCATATAGTGTCCTCTTCAATGCGGTCACAGTTTTCTTTGCTTGGCATGAGCGCTTTCAATGTCTGATAGTGTGTTGTCGGAACCTCTTTTGTTCCTTGCTCTTGCCGCCTATACATACCCTGTTGTATTTGAGCACGTCCGGTTACTATTCTGTGGGAAAAATGGTATAACATTCCGTTGAAAACCAGTGTTACGTATCTGTGTAGACGTCAAATAGAGCTCGTATGTATCTTGTC
This sequence comes from Schistocerca americana, assembly GCF_021461395.2. Lineage (NCBI taxonomy): Eukaryota > Metazoa > Arthropoda > Insecta > Orthoptera > Acrididae > Schistocerca > Schistocerca americana. The sequence goes on from NC_060130.1 coordinate 467,832,563, forward strand.
AGCATTGATGCTATTGGTAATGGGTAGGGCACTCGTGTGATCCATAACCCCTACAATGGCCCCACACTTCGGTGGTATCCCACATTACCTTGCAACAAAACAGATATGCATTTACGTCATTCAATATTTGGGGAGCTTCAGTATAGGTTTAGGTCCGTACACGAACGAAGTTTTATTACAACTTTTTAGAATCATTAGTCGTGTCCAATGTAATTTACTCTGTGTATTCCGTTAAGGACCATTAATGTCATTTTCCTAGAATATTTCTAGCGATGGTCGTATGCAAGCTTCTAAGTTAGTTAATGTTATCAGTGATTCCAAGGGTCAAATCGCCTTTTGCTGTATATTAACTTTTTCTGTTCTGAGTGATGTATGTGCCTTAGTCTCGTGAGCCAGCAAATGAACCAGCAGGATCGTCAGTAGGGATGAGGTAATAGAAGGATAAGTCGATCAGGAGAGCGCAGTGAGTGCGTTGTAGCTCGCTGTCCAGATTTCGAGAGTTTGCGCTTCTGGATGAGTAATCGAATATATTGCTTCCCCCTACTTATACGGCCCGAGGAGATAGCGAATGTAAAATGGCCCCACACTTCGGTGGTATCCCACATTACCTTGCAACAAAACAGATATGCATTTACGTCATTCAATATTTGGGGAGCTTCAGTATAGGTTTAGGTCCGTACACGAACGAAGTTTTATTACAACTTTTTAGAATCATTAGTCGTGTCCAATGTAATTTACTCTGTGTATTCCGTTAAGGACCATTAATGTCATTTTCCTAGAATATTTCTAGCGATGGTCGTATGCAAGCTTCTAAGTTAGTTAATGTTATCAGTGATTCCAAGGGTCAAATCGCCTTTTGCTGTATATTAACTTTTTCTGTTCTGAGTGATGTATGTGCCTTAGTCTCGTGAGCCAGCAAATGAACCAGCAGGATCGTCAGTAGGGATGAGGTAATAGAAGGATAAGTCGATCAGGAGAGCGCAGTGAGTGCGTTGTAGCTCGCTGTCCAGATTTCGAGAGTTTGCGCTTCTGGATGAGTAATCGAATATATTGCTTCCCCCTACTTATACGGCCCGAGGAGATAGCGAATGTAAAATTAGAGAGATTCCAGCGGTCACGGACGCTTTCCGGCTGTCATTTTTCATACGAACCATACGCGACTGGAACAGGAAAGGGAGGTAATGACAGTGGCACGTGAAGTGCCCTCCGCCACACACCTTTGGGTGTCTTGCTGAGTATAAATGTAGATGTAGATGTAGATGTTGTGTTGCAACATAGAAATTATTTATGAACAGCCGTTGCCAAGTGATGAGTAAGTAGCGCAATGACTGTCATATCCATATGGTGTGTGCAGAATGAATTGAACTAACTCTGATGGTATGCCATTGCTACAGTTTTGCATATAGTGAAAGCTTCTGTGCGGCCCAGGTTGTCTTTGCTCGGAATGAGCGCTTTCAATGTGTGATAGTGTGTTGTCGGAACGTCGTCTGTCCCTTGCACTTGCTGTCAATAGTTAGCCTGTTTTATTTGAGGACGAAAAGCCGCTATACTGCAGGAAGAATGGTACGACATTCCGTTGATAATCAGCGACAAGCATCTGTGCAGACGTCAAATAGTGCTCGTACGTATCTTGTCAGCATTGATGCTATTGGTAATGGGTGGGGCACTCGTGTGACCCGTAAGCCCAACTATGGCTCCACACTTAGGTGGGATCCCACGTTACCTTTCAACATAATAGATATACACTCACGTCATTCAATATTTGTTTTACTTCAGTATAGGTATAGGTGCGTGCAGGAACGACGTTTTATTATAATCCTTCAGAAACATTAGTCATTCTCGATCTGATTAGTACCTGTATTTCCTTAAGAACAATTAAAGTCATTTTTCTAGCGATGGTTTTATGCATTATTCTAGTTGTGTTAATTGTCTCTCCTGAGTGACTTGTGTGCTTTAGTGCCGGTAATTAAGAATTGAACCAGCAGGATCGTCAGTAGGGATGAGGTAATAGAAGGATAAGTCGATCAGGAGAACGCAGTGAGTTGGCACGTAGGTTAGTTATTGGATATGAGCAGATTAACAAATCACTCGCGATCATTTCGTCTATTCTAAAGCTGCCCAGGTAGCCCGTTTTTGAAGAGACTGTGAAATGGAAAGGCCAAGAAAAAGCTCTGTTGAACAGAGATGCGGCAGACGTCCTGTACTGACGGTATTTGATTCTTTTGAGAAATTGGCGGTAAATATTTAATAACTGAGCATACATAAAATATTTACTCACATGCAGTGCAATTATTTAAGGTAACTTGCAGTGAACGGCTGGAAAAACAGTAAGAATTTTCATAAAGTTTATGAGGGACTAACTACATAATGTGAACTCAGAATACAAAGAAATTTTTGGACAATGAAAGTCTTTTAAGAATGAAGATTTTGGATTAAGAATAATTGGAATAGCTTTGATATAACATTTGTCGTATAAACATTTATGTCGCTCAGTATTTTTTATAATTTTTCCTACCAGCCTACGTTTAAAATCAATAGACTTATTAACTACTTTCCTTAGATGCTTAAAACTTTATGCTCACATTTATGACATTGTAATTAAAAAAGCAGACTTAACTCAAATGATTTCTGTCGATAGTTATTTATACTATAAATAAATGACTGTGAGTAAAACTTAAGGCAATTTTTTAATAACTAATAGGGGTAAATTTTTCTTCCTAGTGAACGTAAGCTGGTGCCTGTAGGCTACATTTCTCCAAATGGTAGCTGAAATACAAAAAATAAAATGTCACACCTCCAGCTGAAATTGCTTTTTTTATTAAAATAATCAAGTCAGAAAATTAGATTCTTGGGAAATTCAGTTTAAAGGTGCATTTCATCGGTTACGCACCTGTGTTGTAGTTCAAACCCTCCAGTTGCATAATATTCTTGGTTTGTGGGTACCTCATCTTCTCTCCTCCTTTTATTGCTCCTCGTTTCTATTCTGGCCTTTTTAGTTGCCTCAAGAACCCATTTTTCGCCCTCGGCCACTCTCAAGGGATCAATTGGCATCAGTGCTAACTGCCCAATCATTAAAGCAAATTACTGCATCTAACACATCTAATCTCAAGGTACTGAAATCAACAATCACAGTTTTAGGCAGGCGTTCCCATATCACATGGTTTAAAAAGTCATTAACATTTTGTGTCTTTCCATGTAAGCACTATGACAATAGTTTCGTGTCACTTATGTCCCTGTATATGGGCTTAGTTGCTTCCAATACCCCAAATGGCAGGGAGTGATGGTGTGCATAAGTCTCACCATTTGTTATTGCTTTTATGTAACGACACCATGTGTGTACACCACTGTCACAGAGAGCATGCTGTGGATGGTTACCCGTAGAAGCTTTATGGAAACAGGTAGCCCATACTGCTTTCTTTATGGCCTCAATATTGTCTCGCTTCCTTCTTATGGCTAAGATAGAATAGAGCGGCACTTTGTCACGTCTTCCTTAGTAAGACGACCCCGACCAACAATTTGTTTGCCATCACTGAGGTTTTTCTCCTTCATATCTTTTGTTAGCTTACGTAAACGTGTACCTATCCTCTCTTCGACATGACCAAAAGACAGTAACATTTCAAATTTGGCAGTTCTTCCTTAAGGCATATTTTCCAACACATTTGCAACCATCTGGACTCTGCGTCTCCAAGGTACTTCACATACCGGCACACATTTAAATTGGATTTTGAAAGTGTTTCGGATATCTGAATCGATTCATTTAACTACCATTTTGTGCACAATATTCTAAATATTCATTGAAGAACAAAAAAAATTGAATTTATTAACCAGATTCACTGGAAAGTGATCTTAAATCACATAAGTAATTTGTTTTAAATATACGTAGATTAAATATAAGTTTTTAAAATGGTAAACCAAACACAACATGTATTTTTTTTAAATGGTCAATAGGTACTTAAATTTGTGTACATGGAAACCGAGAACACTTAACATTGAATACCTCTGACTCACCTCAGTCCAATTGCTGCACGAAATATGTAGATGTTACTGTGGAATTTCACAATAAGATAAATTTAAAAACTATGATTTCTCTCTGGTTTTGAAATAAGTTTCGGTTAAATAAAGTTTGTAATTAAGATGCATAACAATTTCAAAAATTAATGATTATTTACCAAAGTACAAAATAAACATTATTAAGCACCTTACTAGGGCATATAAACCGTGTTAAGGATGCCTATTAACATTTCTAACATCACTTTGTCATGTAAACGTATGTAAATTATGGTAAGTTAAGAAACATGTTAATGCGTTGTAGTTTCAAGAAACGTTAATTTTACCGAATCGGCAATAACATTTCAAGCTGATCTGCGTTCCGTAACATATTCAGGGTCATTATCTGTTTCATAGTGTTCACATGATCCTCAGATTGTATAGATCGTCCCATGAAATTATTAGTCTCGTGCAAATACCGCAGAGTTTGATGTTTATAAAGAATCTGCATCGAATGCAAACAGAAACCGGTTGTTGACCTACGTTTCGGCGCTGATAACCAAGCCTTGTTCAGAACACACTATAGCTACAAACTGCCTATGGACTCTTGGTCCAACATTAATTCAGAACCATGCCTCCATAGGCAGCTTGTGGTTTTAGTGTGTTCCAAAGAGGGAAGAACATTAACACAGAACCGTACCTCTTTAGGCAGTTTGTAGTTTTAGTATGTTCCGAAGATGTCGTGGTTACCCGCGTCGAAACCTCGGTCAACATCTGGTATCTATTTGCAATCGAGGCAGATTGATTATAATCATCAAATTATTCACGAATGCTGACGCCTGCAATGTTAAAAGTTCTCACCGCAGATTTTAATACAAATGGCAGCACTGTTTTCGCACTTACCTCTATTTACGTGTACACATCTTGACAAAGTTTACATGGACGAGAATCTGATATAAGAGATAGAGCTTCTACATCTAGATATGTAATGGAACAAGGAACTTTAGAAATTTGAGGAATAGATCATATTGTGATGTACATTGGAGTATAAATGAATAGTGAATGGTGTTTAAATGTGTTATCGTTAATATGAACACTAAGCAGGTTAAAGAAATGTTGGAATAGGAATGGGCATTGAAATGGGAAGCAATTCTTGGTGTTCTTAAAATGTCTCTGAAAAGAATTGACTTTTGGCAATACGTTAGGGAAGCAAAAGAAAGAAATTGTTTCATTACTTGCGCAAGTCACTTAAATTTAGTTTTCATGAACGAAATTTGCTGCTTAATGCTAAATGTAGTTTTAAATACGATCAGGGGCAAGTATCATAAATATAACGCTTCGATTGGTTACAGGATCGCAAAATATGCGAATGGGAAACAAAGCTGCAAATGTGAGCCTACTTGGTATGAGGAACTGTATCAGCTGTGATACTGAAAGACTAATCGTTCCAAAGTGAAGTGAACTGGGAAGTGTGTGAAAGGGATTTAACGAGTTCAGAAGGGATAAGTAATGGCTGCTCGTGTATTTCTTTAAGAGACTTTCGTTGCTCGTGACCAACTAACGTCATTCTCCGAATAACATCCTCATGTGATCACTACCATTCGTTGCAGGTGATACCGAGATTTCTTTTCATCTTTACTATACCACAAATGTTATTGAATAATATCTAATATTGTGGGATGTGGCAGTTATTTTTTGTCATTATACGATTTAACAGTCCTGTGAGGCTTTACGGTGCATTTACACGTGCTAATGAAGGTTCTGAAAACTTCCTGCATACGAAAATCCACGGCGACCTCACAACATTAGCTGTCTATGATCTAGTAGTGTATAATATACAGTGGGCGGCCACATATTTAATACCTTTATGGAGAAGGGAGTTTTTAAATCTGCCCTCTGTAGTGGGTCACATAATGATACGTCATGCACACAGTTAGTGCTTGTATGGTGAGTTGCAACATGGAAATTATTTATGACCAGAGGTTACCATGTGATGAGTAAGTCCTGCAATGACTGCCATAGCCATATGGAGCGTGCAGAATGATTTGAACAAACTCTGATGGTATGCCATTGCTATAGTTTTGAATATAGTGTCCTCTTCTATGCGGCCACAGTTTTCTTTGCTTGGCATGAGCGCATTCAATGTCTGATAGTGTGTTGTCGGAATCTCGTTTGTTCCTTGCTCTTGCTGCCAATACATACCCTGTTGTATTTGAGCACGTCCGGTTACTATTCTGTGGGAAAAATGATATAACATTCCATTGAAAACCAATGTTAAGTATCTGTGTAGACGTCAGATAGATCTCGTATGTATCTTGTCAGCATTGATGCTATTGGTAATGGGTAGGGCACTCGTGTGATCCATAACCCCTACAATGGCCCCACACTTCGGTGGTATCCCAAGTTACCTTTCAACATATTAGATATACATTCACGTCATTCAATATTTGTTTTACTTCAGTATAGGTATAGGTCCTTTCATGAACGACGTTTTGTTTAAACCCTTTAGAAACATTGGTCCTGCTCGATCTGATTAGTATCTGTATTCCCTTAAGAACAATTATAGTCTTTTTTCTAGCGATGGTTTTATGTATGCTTCTAGTTTTGTTAATGTTATCTTTGATAGCAAGGGTAAATCGCCCTTTACTATACATTAACCTTGTCTCTCCTGAGTGACTTGTGTGCTTTAGTCCCGGGGATCAGCAAATGAACCAGCAGGGTCGTCAGTAGGGATGAAGTAATCGAAAGATAAGTCGATCAGGAGAGCTCAGTGAGTTGGAACGTAGGATAGTTATTGGATATGAGCAGATTAACAAATCACTCGTGAACATTTCGTACCTTCTAAAGCTGCCCAGGTAGCCCGTTGTTGAAGAGACTGTGAAGTGGAAAGGCCAAGGAAAACCTCTGTTGAACAGAGATACGGCGGTCGTCCTTTACTAACGGTCTTTGATTCTTTTGGGAAATTGACAGTAAATTTTTAATAACTGAGCATACATAAGATATTTAGTCACATGCAATGGAATTTTTTAAGGTATCTTGCCAGTGAACGGCTGGAAATTGTAAGAGCTTTTTAGAAAGTTTATGAGGGTCTAACTACATAATGTGAACTCTGAATACAAAGAAATTTTTGGACAATGAAAGTGTTTTAAGAACGAAGTTTTTGGATTAAGAATAATTAGAATAGCTTTGATATAACGTTTGTCGTATGAACACTTATGTCGCTCAGTGATTTAAAATTTTTCCTGCCAGCCTATGCTAAAAATCAATAGAGTTATTAACATCTTTTCTTAGATGCTTAAAACTTTATGCTCGCATTTATGACATTGTAATTTAAAAAGTAGACTTAACTCAAATGATTTCAGTCGATAGTTATTTATACTATAAATAAATGACTGTGTGAGTCAAAATTAAGGTAATTTTTTAAATAATTAATAAGGGTATATTTTTCTTCCCTAGTGGAAGTAAGCTGGTGTCTGTAGTATATTTTTCTAAAATGTAAACTTTCACGGGAGGAAATATCATGTCCATTTTAATTATCCGGGCTGTTATGCCGTGGTCGGTTGATGAATTCTGTGGTGATTCCCAACTTTTCGTCTCCGACTGCGGGAGACAGCTTCAAGGGGGTCCGTAGCTTGATGGAAGGTCCAACACACACACTGGCTCGCTACTGACTGCCGCTAAATTCCGTGTCCGCGCGCCCCCGCGCCGCGGCGTGACGTCACGTGTTTTGAAAACGTCAGAGCAATTGGCCGCTGTCCGTCACCGTCGATCGCCGTTGCCATCACCCAGTAGTGGACGAGTGGTACACATCTTCTTTAACACCGGCATCCATATACCGTTTAATTTGACGCCCTCCTCCTTTCGGTTGAAATTATTTGGGTGTTTAGCGATTTCGATTGCCTCCGCTAGTATTTGCGTCTCCTCGAAACGAATATTGTGGTTCCCTGGCTGGAAAGCACGCTCCGAAACAGCTGATCGTTCCGTTTCTCCTCTTCTACAATTTCCCTTGTGCTCTTCCAAACGTTTAGAAACAGTTCTTTTTGTGGTACCCACAGTAGCGAGCCAGTGTGTGTGTTGGACCTTCCATCAAGCTACGGACCCCCTTGAAGATGTCTCCCGCAGTCGGAGACGAAACGTTGGGAATCACCACAGAATTCATCAACCGACCACGGCATAACAGCTCGGATAATTATAATGGACATGATATTTCCGGCCGTGAAAGTTTACATTTTAGTATCAGACGCCTCTACGGGGAGGAGATGTCAAGAGAAGTGCGACGCCTGGAAGGATTCCAGAAGAAGAGAGTGCAGCTTTTGTGTTCCCTCACATTCCTGTCTCGTTGCAGAGCCGTCGGCGTTATACCGAAGTTTCTGAAGATAAAGCGACTGTTCTATTCGGGAAAGGCACAACGCATTTTCAAACGGACTGAGGAGGCCTTACTACGAGAGCGCATTCAGCAGACCCGACGGGACATGGCAAGCACAAACTGTAAGTTAATGTCACTCCATATTACGATCAGTAATAAACTGTGCAGCGGTGACTGGGATAAAATTGATAGACTACTGCATGATACCATGGGGAAGCGTATGTTGACGACGTCTAGTAGACAGAAGAAGTTTGATAGTTTGCTACCTAATCAGACTGTTCGGCGTTTAGACGTTTCCCGGACCGTTATCAATTTGTCCAAACGTTCGTTATCTGACGATGAGACATCTGTGCTTGCCAAGGGAGGAAATTTTGCTGTTAGTCCGCGTTTTGTGCCCACGGAAGAAATTATAGCCAATGTAGAAGCAGGAATTCGCAGTGTAGATTCTGTAACAGCTGAAGAAATCCGTATAGAAACAGTGAGAATATTAGCCAATTCAAAACCGCCGAAAAGTAATATAACTATGGGTGAGAGAAGAGCTTTAAAACTCCTGAATGACGACGATAGTATTTTGGTTCTCCCAGCTGACAAAGGAAGCGCAACGGTGGTTATGGATGTGGCCGACTATCAGAGAAGCATTACGGATCTACTGGATCCGCAAGCATATAGGAAGCTGAATAAGGACCCCACTAACAACGTTCTCAGAACTGTCGCGGTTAATAAAAAAGTCCTCCATTGAAGAGAGTGTACAGAAAGGTCTCTGCAATTTGGTTGCGCTACCACCGAGGCTTTATGGATTGCCCAAAATTCATAAAGAAAATGTTCCGTTAAAACCGATACTAAGTGCCATTGGTTCGGCCACCTACTCGTTAGCCAAGTTTTTGACTACGCTGTTAAAACCACATGTGGGCCGTTCGGACTCTTATATAAAGAATTCGACACATTTCATCAGCAGATTGAATGGCATAGTGGTCCAGCCGGAGGACATTTTGGTCAGCTTCGATGTGGTATCGCTGTTTACCATGGTTCCAGTTAATGATGTATTGGAACAGCTGGATCGAATTTTTCCTGCAGATATTTTAGAGCTGTTTAAGTGTTGTTTGACGACCACATACTTCAAGTGGAATGAACAGTTTTATGAGCAAACGGATGGCGTGGCTATGGGAAGCCCCCTAAGTCCCGTAATTGCAAACTTCTTTATGGAGAAATTCGAAGAACAGGCCTTACGTACTGCCAGCAAGAAACCAAATGTATGGTTCCGATACGTGGATGACACGTTTCTGTTGTGGAGACATGGTAGGGAGGATCTAAGCCGGTTCCACAAACATCTGAACAGTATAAACTCAAGAATTCAGTTTACAATGGAAGAGGAGGTAGACGGCAAACTACATTTCCTTGATGTGCTTGTGTTTAGAAACGAAAATGGTAGTTTTGGCCACTCAGTGTGCCGCAAACCCACGCACACGGACCGTTATTTGCCCCGGGATTCGAACCACCACCCACAACAGAAGTGGGGTGTTATCAAGACGTTAGCGGACAGAGCTAGAAATATTTGTGAACCTGAGTTGCTCGACGCTGAGATGGAACATCTCCACAATGCACTAACGAAGAACGGATATTCGTCCGCCGAAATAAAACGTGCGTTGAGGCAGCCACGCAGAAATCATACTGACGTACAGGCTACTGCAAAATCTAAGGTTTTCCTGCCGTTTGTTAAAAATGTAACGGAAAGAATAGCGAGGATCTTGACGAAGCGGAATATTACCGTGATTTACAAGCCCACCAGGAAGATACAGGAATACCTTAGGCCTGCCAAGGACGCTCGCAAACCAATGGAAAAATCTGGAGTGTATAGGATCCCATGCAGCTGCGCTGATGTTTATGTGGGTACCACAAAAAGAACTGTTTCTAAACGTTTGGAAGAGCACAAGGGAAATTGTAGAAGAGGAGAAACGGAACGATCAGCTGTTGCGGAGCATGCTTTCCAGCCAGAAAACCACAATATTCGTTTCGAGGAGACGCAAGTACTAGCGGCCACGAGCGGATATTACGAAAGGCTCTACAGGGAGGCAATCGAAATCGCTAAACACCCAAATAATTTCAACCGAAAGGAGGAGGGCGTCAAATCAAACGGTATATGGATGCCGGTGTTAAAGAAGATGTGTACCACTCGTCCACTACTGGGTGATGGCAACGGCGATCGACGGTGACGGACAGCGGCCAATTGCACTGACGTTTTCAAAACACGTGACGTCACGCCGCGGCGCGGGGGCGCGCGGACACGGAATTTAGCGGCAGTCAGTAGCGAGCCAGTGTGTGTGTTGGACCTTCCATCAAGCTACGGACCCCCTTGAAGATGTCTCCCGCAGTCGGAGACGAAACGTTGGGAATCACCACAGAATTCATCAACCGACCACGGCATAACAGCCCGGATAATTATAATGGACAGTCTATTTTTCTCCAAATAGTAGCTGAAATATAAAAAAAAAGGTCACACCTCTAGCTGAAATAGCTTTTTTTATTAAAATAAACAAGTCGGAAATTTAGATTCTTGGGAAATTCAGTTTAAAGGTGCATTTCATCGGTTACTCAACTGTGTTGTAGTGCAAACCCTTCAGTTGCATAATATTCTTGGTTTGTGGGTACCTCGTCTTCTCTCCTCCTTTTCTTGCTCCTCGTTGCTATTCTGGCCTCTTTAGTTGCCTGAAGAACCCATTTTTCGCCTTCGGCCACTCTCAAGGAATCAGTTGGTATCAGTGCTAACTGCCCCATCATTAAAGCAAATAACTGCATCTAACACACCTAATCTAAAGGTACTTAAATCTACAATCACAATTTTAGGCAGGCGTTCCCATATCACATAGTTTAAACAGTCATTAATATTTTGTGTCTTTCCATGTAAGCACTATGACAATAGTTTAGTGTCCTTTGGTCCCTGAATATGAGCTTAGTTGCTTCCAGTACCTCAAATGGCAGGTAGTGATGGTGTGCATAAGTCTCGCCATTTGCTATTGCTTTTTTGTAACGACGCCATGTGTCTACAGTACTGTCACAGAGAGCATGCTGTGGATGGTCATCCGTAGAAGCTTTTTGGCCTGAATATTGTCTCACTTCCTTCTTATGGCTAAAATATAATAGAGCTCCTCTTTGTCACGTCTTCTTTAGTAAGACGATCCCGACCACCAATTTGTTTGCCATCACTGAGGCTTTTCTCATTCATATCTTGTATTAGCGTACGTAAACATGTGCCTATCCTCTTTTGGACATGACCAACAGACAGTAACTTTTCAATTTTTGCAGTTCTTCCTTAAGGCATATTTTCCAACACATTTTGCAACCATCTGGAGTCTCCGTCCCCAAGGTACTTCACATACCGGCACATATTTAAATTGGCATTTTAAGGTGTTCCGTAAGTCCGAATCGATTTATTTAACTACAATTTTGTGCACAAAACTCTAATAAATATTTATTTGAGTATAAAAAAAAAGAAAATAGAATTTTTAACCAGGTTCACTGGAAAGTTGTCTTAATTCAGAGAAGTAATTTGTTTTAAATATACGTGGATGAATTATATGTTTTTAAAATGGTAAACCAAACTCAACATTTAATAATGGTTATTAGGTACTTAAATTTGTGTACATGGAAACCGAGAGTACTTAACACTGAATACCTGTTACTCACTACAGTCCTATTGCTGCATGAGATAAGTAATTGTTACTGTGAAACTTCTCAATAACCAAAATTTAAAATTTATGATTTCTTAGAGGTTTTGAATTAAGTTAGGGATTAATAAAGTTAGTAATTAAGATTTATAAAGAGTTCAATAATCAGTTGTTTCTATCACAGAAAAAAATAAATATTAGAAAGCTGATTATTCCGACATGTAATAATGTTAAGGATGCCTATTAACATTTCTAACTTTGTCATGTAAATGTATGTAAATTAAGGTAAGTTAGTTTCCAGAAACGTTAACTTTACTGGATCAGCAATAAAATTTGAAGCGGATTTTCTTTCCGGAACTTATTCAGGGTCTTTATCTGTTTCATACTATCCACATGATCCTCAGATTGTACAGATCATCCCAAAAATTCTTAGTCTCGTATGAAACCTGCATTTTTTAATACAAACGACTACACTATTTTCGCACTTACCTCTGTTTACGTGTACTCATCCTGACAAAGTTTCCACTAACGAGAATCAGAAATAAGAGATAGAGTTTCTACATCTAGATTGGTAATGGAACAAAGAACTTTAGGAATTTGAGTTTTGTATCATATTGTGGTATACGTTAGAGTGGAAATAAATAGTGAATAGTTTTTAAAAGTGTTATGAACACTAATCAGGTTAATGAAATGTTGCAAAAGGTATGGGCACTTAAATGCGAAGTAATTTTTGTTTTTCTAAAACTATCGCTGAAAGGCATTGCCTTCAGGAAGTACGTTAGAGAAGCAAAGAAAGAAATGGTTTCATTACTTGCACAAGGCACTTAAATTTAGTTTTCGTGGATGTAATTTGCTGATTAATGCTAAATGTAGTTTTAAATGCGATCAAGGACAAATATCATAAACATTGAGGTTCGAGTGCTTACAGGATCGCAACATATGCGAAGTGGAAAAGAAGCTATAAATGCGAGCCTCCTTGCTGCGAAAACTGTATCAATTTGGTTACAGAAGGACTGATCGTTCCCAGATGAAGTGAACTAAACACTGTGTGCAAGGGATTTAACGATTTTAGAAGGGATAAGTAATGGTTGCTGTTGTCTCTCTTTAAGAGACTTTCGTTGCTCGTGACCACCTAACGTCATTCTCCTAATAACATCCTCAAACTGATCAGTACCATTCGTTGCAGGTGATACCGAGATTTCTTTTTATCTTTACTATACCACATATGGTATTGAATAATATCTAATATTGTGGGATGTGCCAGTTATTCTTTGTCATCATCCGATTTAACAGTCCTGTGAGGCTTTACGGTGTATTTACACGTGCTAATAAAGGTTCCTGCATACGCAAATCCACGGCGACCTCACAACATTAGCTGTCTATGATCTAGTAGTGTATAATATACAGTGGGCGGCCACATATTTAATACCTTTATGGAGAAGGGAGTTTTTAAATCTGCCCTCAGTAGTGGATCACATAATGATACATCATGCACACAGTTAGTGCTTGTATGTTGAGTAGCAACATGGAAATTATTTTTGAGCAGAGGTTACCAAGTGATGAGTATGTACCGCAATGACTGCCGTATCCATGTGGAGTGTGCAGACTGATTTGAACAAACTCTGATGGTATGCCACTGCTATAGTTTTGTAAACAGGGAGCGTTTCTGTGCTGTCACAGGTTATCTTTGCTCGGCATGAGCGCTTTCAATCTCCGATAGTGTGTTGTCGGAACATCTTCTGTCCCTTGTACTTGCTGTCAATAGTTACCCTGTTTAATTTGAGGACGAAAGGCCACTATACTGTGGGATGAATGATACGACATTTCGTTGAAAATCAGCGATAAGTATCTGTGCAGACGTCAAATAGCGCTCCTATGCATCCTGTCAGCATTGATGCTATGGTAATGGGTGGGGCACTCGTGTGATCCCACGTTACCTTTCAACTCAACAGGTATGCATTCACGTCATTCAGTATTGGGATTGCTTCAGTATAGGTTTAGGTCCGTGCATTAACGACGTTTTATCTTAACCCCTTAAGAAACATTAGTCCTGGACGATCTGATTAGTACCTGTATTCCCTTAAGAATAATTAAAGTCAATTTTCTAGCGATAGTTTTATGCATGTTTCTAATTGTGTTAATGTTTTCCTTGATTGCAAGGGTAAATCGCCTTTTACGATGCATTAACCTTGTCTCTTCTGAGTGGCCGGCCGAATGGCCTAGCGGTTCTAGGCGCTACAGTCTCGAATCGCGCGACCGCTACGGTCGCTGGTTCGAATCCTACATCGGGCAAGGATGCGTGTGATGTCCTTCGGTTAGTTAGGTTTAAGTAGTTCTAAGTTCTAGAGTACTGATGGCCTCAAAAGTTACGTCCTATGGTGCTCAGAGCCATTTCAACCATTTTTTTCTTCTGAGTGACTTGTGCGCTTTAGTCTCGGGAACCAGCAAATGAACCAGCAGAATCTTTATTAGGGATGAGGAAATAGAATGATAAGTCGATCAGGAGAGCGCAATGGGTTGGGACGTAGGTTAATCATTGGACATGAGCAGAACATTTCGTCCCTTCTAGAGCTGCCAATGTTGTTGAAGGGACTGTGAAGTCGAAAGGCGAAGAAAATCCTCTGTTGAAAGAGGATACGGCAGACGTCCTGTACTGACGGTCTTTGGTTCTTTTGGGAAATCGACAGTGAATTTTTAACAATTGGTCATACACAAAATATTTAGTCACATGTAATGCAATTTTTTAAGGTAACTTGCCAGTGAACGGCTGGAAAAACAGTAAAAATTTTCATAAAGTTTATGAAGGTCTAACTACTTAATGTGAAATTTGAATACAAAGAAATTTTTGGACTATCAAAGTGTTTTAGGAATGAGGATTTTGGATTAAGAAATGTGAGATTAGCTCTGATATAACCTTTATCATATATACGTTTATGTGGCTCAGTAATTTATAATTTTTCCTGTCGTCTACATTTAAAATAAATAGACTTATTAACTACTTTTCTTAGATACTTAAAACAAATTCAGTTTAAAGGTAGATTTCATCTGATACTGACCTCTGCTTTTCTAATACCCTCCAGTTGCATAATATTCTTGGGTTTATGTACCTGATCTTCTCTCCTCCTTTTCTTGCTCCTCGTTGCTGTTCTGGCCTCTTTCTTGCCTCAAGAATCCATTTTTCGCCTTCGGCCACTCTCAAGGAATCAGTTGCCATCAGTGCTGACTGCCCCATCATTAAAGCAAATAACTGCATCTAATACACCTAATCTCAATGTATTGTAATCAAGGATTACAGTTTTAGGTAGGCGTTCCCATATAACATGGTTGAAACATTCATTATCATTTTGTGTCTTCCCATGTGAGCACTGTGACAATAGTTTAGTATCACTTAGGTCCCTGTATATGGGCTTAATTGCTTCCAATACCTCAGATTGCAGGGGGTGATTTTGTGCATAAGTCTCACCAATTACTATTGCTTTTTGTAACGACACCACGTGCCTACAGCACTGTCACAGAGAGCATGCTGTGGATGTCATCCGTAGGAGCTTTATGGAAAAAGGTAGCCCATACTGCGTTCTTTATGGCCTCAATATTGTCTCGCTTCCTTCTATGGCTAAGACAAAATAGAGCTGCACTTTGTCACGTCTTCCTTAGTAAGACGACCTCGACCACCAATTTGTATGCCAACACTGTCGTTTTTCTCCTTCATATCTATTATTAACTTATGTCAACGTGTGCTTTTGGACATGACAAACAGACTGTAACTTCTCAATTTTTGCAGTTCTTCCATAAGGCATATTTTCCAACACATTTGCAAACCATCTGGAGTCTCCGTCTCCAAGGTACTTCACATTCCGGCACATATTTAAATTGGCTTTCTAAGGTGTTCCGGATGTCCGAATCTAGTCATTTAACTACCAATTTGTGCACAAAATTCTAAATATTTATTGGAGACTAAAAAAAAAAATAGAATTTTTAACCAGATTCACTGGAAAGTGATCTTAAATCAGTGTACATGAAAAGCGAGAGCACTTTATATTGAATACCTACGACTCACCACAGTCCAGTTGCTGCACGAAAAAAGTAATTGTTACTGTGAACTTTCTAAATAACCAAAGTTTTAAGTTTATGAATTCTTAGAGGTTTTGAAATAAGTTTGGGATTAATAAATTTTGTAATTAAGATGTATAAAAATTTGAAAAATCAGTTATTATAATCATAGAAAAAAATAAATATTAGAAAGCACATTATTACGACATATAAGCGATGTTAAGGATGCCTATTAACATTTCTAACTTTGTCATTTTAATGTGTGTAAATTATGGTAAGTTAAACGACCAATGATCGTGTAGTAGTTTCCAGAAACGTTAATTTTACCACATCAGCAATAAAATTTGAAGCGGGTTTTCTTTCCAGAACAAATTCATTGTCGTTATCTTTTTCATACTATTCAAATGGTCCTCAGACTGTACAGATCATCCCAGAAAATTATGAGTCTCGTATAAAACGCGCATGATACATCATGCACACAGTTAGTGCTTGTATGTTGAGTTGCAACATGGAAATTATTTATGACCAGAGGTCACCATGTGATGAGTAAGTCCTGCAATGACTACCATAGCCATACGGAGTGTGCAGATGATGTGAACAAACTCTGATGGTTTGCCATTGATATAGTTTTGCATATAGTGTCCTCTTCTATGCGGTCACAGTTTTCTTTGCTTGGCATGAGCGCTTTCAATGTCTGATAGTGTGTTGTCGGAGCCTCGTCTGTCCCTTGCAATTGCCGCCAATAGATACCCTGTTTTATTTGAGCATGTCCGGCTACTATTCTGTGGGAAGAATGCTATAACATTCCGTTGAAATCAAGCGTTAAGTATCTGCGCAGACGTCAAATAGTGCTCTTATGTATCTTGTCAGCATTGATGCTATTCGTAATGGGTAGGACACTCGTTTGATCTATAACCCCTACTATGGCACCACACTTCGGTGGGATCCCACATTACCTTGCACATAACAGATATGCATTTACGTCATTCAGTATTTGGGTAGCATCAGTATAGGTTTAGGTCCGTCCACGAACGACGTTTTATTACAATCTTTTATAATCATTTAGTCTTGTCCAATCTCATATATTCCGTGTATTCCCTTAAGAACAATTAAAGTCAATTTCCTAGCATTTTTCTAGCGATGGTTGTATGCATGCTTCTACGTGTGTTAATGTTATCAGTGATTGCAAGGGTCAGATCGCCTTCCACTGTATATTAACATTTTCTCTTCTGAGTGATTTACGTGCCTTAGTCTCGGGAGCCAGCAAATGAACCAGCAGGTTCGTCAGTAGGGATGAGGGAATAGAAGGATAAGTCGATCAGGAGAGCGCTGTCAGTTGGAACGTAGACTAGTCATTGGACGTGAGCAAATTAGTAAATCAGTTGGGAACATTTCGTCCCTTCTAAAGCTGCCCATGTAGCCAGCTGATGAAGAGATTGTGAAGTGGGAAGGCGAAGAAAAACCACTGTAAATCGAAGATACGGCAGACGTCCGGTACTGACGGTCAGGTACTGTCGGGCATGCCAGTGCCTGGTTGTGAAATGTCAGAGTAAGTCTTTCGAAGATCCAGATGTAATTTTCAAAGTGCTACTACCAGTACTTTACAAGACAATAGCATTGCATTGGATTGTAAACGGAATGAAATACAAGGGGGGAGCAACTCCTCGTTAGTGTCTCACTTCTGTACAAAGTGACACTAGACACTAGACGTTGTGTCAAGAGTGACGCCACTATGCACTGGAGGATTGGGGCGAGTGATTTGTTTTGATGAATCGTGCTGTGCGCTATGGCAATCCGATGGATGAGTTTGGGTTGGCGTATGCTTGGAGAACGTTAAGTGTTGTCTTGTGGATTGCCAACAGTGAGTTACAGAGGATGTGTTGTTGTTATGGCATGGGGTAGTTTTGGTGGTAAGGCGATTGTTCCCCGATTTCGGTTAAGAAAACGTCAAAACAAATATTTATGAATACATTTGGCAGTAGTGTGTACTACATATGGCGGAGGAAGAGTTTGCGGACAATGATTTGTTTGTGTCAGCCTGACAGTCCATCTGCTCATAATTCAGCATCTGTGTCACAATTGTTTGTGTATAATAACATTCTTGAAATGCTCTGGCCTACCTAAGGTTTCGAGTTGATGCGCATATAAATGCGAAGGGTGGAAACACTTCGTATATATGTCTAGTACCAGGTGCCTGGATACCTCTCATCAGATTTTGTATATGGAGGTGTTGTTGTTGTTGTGGTCTTCAGTCCTGAGACTGGTTTGATGCAACTCTCCATGCTACTCTATCCTGTGCAAGCTTCTTCATCTCCCAGTACCTACTGCAATCTACATACTTCTGAATGTGCTTAGTGTATTAATCTCTTGGTCTCCCTCTACGATTTTTACCCTCCACGCTGCCCTCCAATACTAAATTTTTGATCCCTTGATGCCTCAGAACATTTCCTACCAACCGATCCCGTCTTCTGGTCAAGTTGTGCCACAAACGTCTCTTCTCCCCAATCCTGTTCAATACTTCCTCATTAGTTATGTGATCTATCCATCTAATCTTCAGCATTCTTCTGTAGCACCACATTTCGAATGCTTCTATTCTCTTCTTGTCCAAACTATTTATCGTCCATGTTTCACTTCCATACATGGCTACACTCCATACAAATACTTTCAGAAATGATTTCCTGACACTTAAATCTATACTCGATGTTAACAAATTTCTCTTTTTCAGAAAAGCTTTCCTTGCCATTGCCAGTCAACATTTTATATCCTCTCTACTTCGACCATCATCAGTTATTTTGCTCCCCAAATAGCAAAACTCCTTTACTACTTTAAGTGTCTCATTTCCTAATCTAATTCCCTCAGCATCACCCGACTTTATTCGACTACACTCCATTATCCTCGTTTTGCTTTTGTTGATGGTCATCTTATATC
Organism: Schistocerca americana; assembly: GCF_021461395.2. Taxonomy (NCBI): domain Eukaryota; kingdom Metazoa; phylum Arthropoda; class Insecta; order Orthoptera; family Acrididae; genus Schistocerca; species Schistocerca americana. Next base: position 467,851,556 of record NC_060130.1, read on the forward strand.
CTCCTTTCAAGACACTGTCCATTCCATTCAACTGCTCTTCCAAGTCCTTTGCTGTCTCTGACAGAATTACAATGTCATCGGCGAACCTCAAGGTTTTTATTTCTTCTCCATGGATTTTAATACCCACTCCGAATTTTTCTTTTGTTTCCTTTACTGCTTGCTCAATATACAGATTGAACAACATCGGGGAGAGGCTACAACCCTGTCTTACTCCCTTCCCAACCACTGCTTCCCTTTCATGTCCCTCAACTCTTACAACTGCCATCTGGTTTATGTACAAATTGTAAATAGCCTTTCGCTCCCTGTATTTTACCCCTACCACCTTTAGAATTTGAAAGAGAGTATTCCAGTCAACATTGTCAAAAGCTTCCTCTAAGTCTACAAATGCTAGAAACGTAGGTTTGCCCTTCCTTAATCTTTCTTCTAAGATAAGTCGTAAGGTCAGTATTGCCTCACGTGTTCCAGTGTTTCTACGGAATCCAAACTGATCTTCCCCGAGGTTGGCTTCTACTAGTTTTTCCATTCGTCTGTAAAGAATTCGTGTTAGTATTTTGCCACTGTGACTTATTAAACTGATAGTTCGGTAATTTTCACATCTGTCATTACCTGCTTTCTTTGGGATTGGAATTATTATATTCTTCTTGAAGTCTGAGGGTATTTCGCCTGTTTCATACATCTTGCTCACCAGATGGTAGAGTTTTGTCAGGACTGGCTCTCCCATGGCCGTCAGTAGTTCCAACGGAATGTTGTCTACTCCGGGGGGATTGTTTCGACTCAGGTCTTTCAGTGCTTTGTCAAACTCTTCACGCAGTATCGTATCTCCCATTTCATCTTCATCTACATCCTCTTCCATTTCCATAATATTGTCCTCAAGCACATCGCCCTTGTATAGACCCTCTATATACTCCTTCCACCTTTCTGCTTTCCCTTCTTTGCTTAGAACTGGGTTTCCATCTGAACTCTTGATATTCATACAAGTCGTTCTCTTATCTCCAAAGGTCTCTTTAATTTTCCTGTAGGCAGTATCTATCTTACCCCTAGTGAGATAAGCCTCTACATCCTTACATTTGTCCTCTAGCCATCCCTGCTTAGCCATTTTGCACTTCCTGTCGATCTCGTTTTTGAGACGTTTGTATTCCTTTTTGCCTGCTTCATTTACGGCACTTTTATATTTTCTCCTTTCATCAATTAAATTCAATATTTCTTCTGTTACCCAAGGATTTCTACCAGCCATCGTCTTTTTACCTACTTGATCCTCTGCTGCCTTCACTAGTTCATCCCTCAAAGCTACCCATTCTTCTTCTACCGTATTTCTTTCCCCCATTCCTGTCAATTGCTCCCTTATGCTCTCCCTGAAACTCTGTACAACCTCTGGTTCTTTCAGTTTATCCAAGTCCCATCTCCTTAAATTCCCACCTTTTTGCAGTTTCTTCAGTTTTAATCTACAGGTCATAACCAATAGATTGTGGTCAGAGTCCACATCTGCCCCTGGAAATGTCTTACAATTTAAAACCTGGTTCCTAAATCTCTGTCTTACCATTATATAATCTATCTGATACCTTTTAGTATCTCCAGGGTTCTTCCATGTATACAACCTTCTTTCATGATTCTTAAACCAAGTGTTAGCTATGATTATGTTGTGCTCTGTGCAAAATTCTACCAGGCGGCTTCCTCTTTCATTTCTTAGCCCCAACCCATATTCACCGACTATGTTTCCTTCTCTCCCTTTTCCTACACTCGAATTCCAGTCACCCATGACTATTAAATTTTCGTCTCCCTTCACTATCTGAATAATTTCTTTTATTTCATCATACATTTCTTCAATTTCTTCGTCATCTGCAGAGCTAGTTGGCATATAAACTTGTACTACTGTAGTAGGTGTGGGCTTCGTATCTATCTTGGCCACAATAATGCGTTCACTATGCTGTTTGTAGTAGCTTACCCGCATTCCTATTTTCCTATTCATTATTAAACCTACTCCTGCATTACCCCTATTTGATATTGTGTTTATAACCCTGTAGTCACCTGACCAGAAGTCTTGTTCCTCCTGCCACCGAACTTCACTAATTCCCACTATATCTAACTTCAACCTATCCGTTTCCCTTTTTAAATTCTCTAACCTACCTACCCGATTAAGGGATCTGACATTCGACGCTCCGATCCGTAGAACGCCAGTTTTCTTTCTCCTGATAATGACATCCTCCTGAGTAGTCCCCGCCCGTAGATCCACATGGGGGACTATTTTACCTCCGGAATATTTTACCCAAGAGGACGCCATCATCATTTAATCATACAGTAAAGCTATAGCACATTAATAACATGTATATTGTGATGTCATATAATTCGTGTTTTATTTCACGTTATTCACATTGTATTTAGTTCTTTTCATTATTAAGGTGCAACATTCTTCAGCATCTTGCAAGTGGTCATCAAAATCTAAAGCTTTCTTTTGTATCCGATGTTGACAGAACACCTATATTTTTAAAAGATGAGAAAGTTGAGTAAAATCATGTTTATGATGTAGACAGAACTCGTAAATATACATTAAACCCCTGAAAGTTAGATCTATCCCTGTAATTACGTGATGAATTAAGAAGGGTGACTACCACACATGAGAATGTTCTCCTTTATGGTGCGTTCAGAGTGATTGTAAATATATTCCAATTTTAATCCATTCATATTTGGTTTCAAACAATGAAGGTGGCCTTCTGTAAACTATGGAAAGGGAAAACTTGATTGTTTTGGGAAATTGTGCATTGCAGGTTGAATAAAATCTGATAAATAGAATATTTTAGGCACAAGCAAAACAATTTCTTGTTTAGATAATTCTCTTTTTCCAAATATATCTAGATAATAATAATTTTTTTATTAAATGGTAAACTGAATCCAGCATGCAGTTTTTAAAAATTAGACAATTGGTACTTAAATTAGTTTCCGTGCAAACATGTGTAACCGGTGTGTGGTTTCTGCACGAATTAACGAGATGTTACTGCGATACCTTTCAGTAACGTTAATGAAATATGTTTGAATTGTTTCAATTGTTGTTAATAAGATTGGCGTTAGTAAATTTTGTAGTAATAAAGTATATTAATTTCAAAAATTAACGATGATGGACGGTAGTATAAAATACGATTTACCAATCACCTTTCTGCAGCAAGTAAGCAATGTTAAAGATGTCTCTTAACATTTGTAACGTCACCTTGTCGTGGAAATATGCATAAACTACTGTAAGGGAAACAATATACGGTTCGAGTGGTTACAGGATCCCAATATATGCCTAGTGGAAATGAAACTATAAATGCGAGTTTTCTTGCTACGAGAAAACTGTATCAACTGGGTTACTGAACGAGTAATCGTTCCCAGATGATGTGAACTAGACACTGTGTGCAAGGGATTTAACGATTTTAGGAGGGATAAGTAATGGCTGCTATTGTCTCTCTTTAAGAGACTTTCACTGCTCGAGACCAACTAACGTCACTCTTTGAACAATAGCCTCATGTCATTACTCCCATTTGTTACAGGTTATACCGAGATGTTTTCCATCTTTACTATACCACAAATGGTATTGAAGAATATATAAAACTGTATGAAGGGGCAGTTATTCTTTGTCATCGTCCGATTTAACCGTCCTGTGTGGATTTACGTTCCATTTACATTTGCTAATAAACATTCTGAAAGCGTCCTGCATACGCAAATCAATGGCGATCTCACAACATTTGCTGTCTGTGATCTAGTAGTGTGTGAAAAACAATGGGCGGCCGCATATTTAATACATTGATGGAGAATGGAATGTTTAAATCTGCACTCTGTAGTAGGTCTCATAATGATACATAACGCACGCAGTTAGTGCTTGAATCACATAGAAAGAAGGATCGTGTATTGTATGATTATATGATAGCGGAACAAATACTGGTAGCAGTTACTTCTGTAAAATATCTGGGAGTATATGTACGCAACGATTTGAAGTGTGATGATCGTATAAGATTAATTGTTGGTAAGGCGAGTGCCGGTTTGAGATTCATTGGGAGAGTCCTTAGAAAATGTAGTCCATCAACAAAGGAGATGGCTTACAAAACACTCGTTCGACCTGTACTTGTGTATTGTTCATCAGTGTGGGATCCGTACCAGGCCGGGTTGAAAAAGGAGATAGAGAAGATCCAAAGAAGTGCGACGCGTTTCGTCACAGGTTCATTTGGTAAGCGTGATAGCGTTATGGAGATGTTTAGCAAACTCAAGTGGCAGACTCTGCAAGAGAGCCGCTCTGCATCGTGGTGTATCTTGCTGTCGAGATTTCGAGAGGGTGGGTTTCTGGATGAGGTGTTGAATATATTGCTTCCCCCTACTTATACTGCCTAGGAGCAGGAAAGGGAGGTAATGACAGTGGCACGTAAAGTGCTCTCCGCCACACACAGTTGGGTGGCTTGCGGAGTATAATTGTAGATGTAGATGTTGTGTTGCGGCATGGAAATTATTTATGACCAGTGGTTACCAAGTGATGAGCAAGTAGCGCAATGACTGCCATATCCATATGGAGTGTGCAGAATGAATTGAACTAACTCTGATGGTATGCCATTGCTATAGATTTGCATAAAGTGAGCACTTCTGCTCGGTCACAGGTTGTCTTTGGTCGGCCTGAGCGCTTTCAATCTCCGATAGTGTGTTGTCGGAACCTTTCCTGTCCCTTACACTTGCTGTCAGTAGTTACCCTGATTTATTTGAGGACGAAAAGCAACTGTACTGCGGGAAGAATGGTACGACATTCCGTTGAAAATCAGCGATAAGTATCTGTGCAGACGTCAAATAGTGCTCGGATGTATCTTGTCAGCATTTATGCTATTGGTAATGGGTGGGGCACTCGTGTGATCCATAAGCCCAACTATGGCTACACACTTAGGTGGGATCCCACGCTACCTTTCAACATAATAGATATACATTCACGTCATTCAATATTTGTTTTGCTTCAGTATAGATATAGGTCCGTGGAAGAACGACGTTTTATTATAATTCTTTAGAAACATTAGTCCTGCCCGATCTGATTAGTACCTGTATTCCCTCAAGAACAATTAAACTCATTTTTCTAGCGATGGTTTTATGCGTGTTTCTAATTATGTTAATGTTATCTTTGATTGCAAGGGTAAATCGCCCTTTACTATACATTAACCTTGTCTCTCCTGAGTGTCGTGTGCGCCTTAGTCTCGGGAGCCAGCAAATGAACCAGCATGATCGTCAGTAGGGATGAGGTAATAGAAGGATAAGTTGATCAGGAGAGCGCAGTGAGTTGGAACGTAGGCTAGTCATTGTACATGAGCAAATTAGCAAATCAGTTGAGAACATTTCGTCCCTTCTAAAGCTGCCCAAGTAGCCAGCTGATGAAGAGATTGTGAAGTGGGAAGGCGAAGAAAAACCCTTGTTAAACGAAGATACGGCAGACGTCCTGTAGTGACGTTCAGGTACTGTCGGGCATGCCAGAGCGTGGTTGTAAAATGTCAGATATAGTCTTTCGAAGATCCAGATGTAATTTTCCAATTGCTACTATCAGTACCAGAAAGACAATAGCGTTGCATCGGATGGTAAACGGAATGAAGTACAATGGGGGAGCAACTCCTCGTTAGTCTCTCACTTCTGTACAAAGTGACACTAGACACTAGACGTTGTGTAAAGAGTGACACCACTATGCACTGGAGGATTGGGACGAGTGATTTGTTTTGATGAATCGTGCTGTACGCTATGGCCATCCGATGGATGAGTTTGAGTTTGGCGTATGCTTGGAGAACATTTGCTGTTATCGTGTGGATTGCCAACAGTGAGTTACAGAGGATGTGTTGTTACGGCATGGGGTTGTTTTGGTGGTAAGGCGGTTGTTCCCAGATTTCGCTTAAGAAAACGTCAAAAGCAAATGTTTATGAATACATTTGGCAGTAGTGTGTACTACATACAGCGGAGAGAGAGTTTTCGGACAAAGATTGTTTGTATCAGCTTGACACTCCATCCGCTCATAATGCAGCATCTGTGTCACAGTTGTTTGTGCATAATAACATTCTTGAAATGCTCTGTCCTACTCAAGGTTTCGCGTCGATGCGCATATAAAGGCGAAGGGTGTCTAGTACCAGCTGCCTGGATACCTCTCATTAGATTTTGTATGTGGAGGTAGCACATTAATAACATGTATATTCTGATGTCATATAATTCGTGTTTTATTTCACGTTATTCACATTGTATTTAGTTGTTTTCCTATGTAAGGTACAACACACTTTAGCATCTTCCAAAAAGTCATCAAAATCCAGAGATTTCTTTTGTAGATAAAAAACTTCTTACTTTTATCCGATGTTCACAGAACACCTACAATTTTAAAAGAAGAGGAAGTTGAGTAAAATCAGGTTTATGATGTAGACAGAACTCGTATATATACATTAAACCGCTGAAAGTTACATCTATCTGTGTAATTATGTAATGAATTAGGAAGGGTGATCGCCACAGACGAGGACGTTTCCCTGTATAGTGCGTTCAGAGTGATTGGAAATATATATTCCAATTGTAATCCATTCATATTTGGTTTCAAACAATGAAGGTGGCTTTCTGTAAACAATGCAAAGGGAGAACTTGATTGTTTTGGGAAATTGTGCATTGCGGGTTGAATAAAATCTGATACATAGAATATTTAAGGCACAAGCAAAGCAATTTTTTGTTTAGATAATTCTCTGTTTCGAAATATATCTAGATAATAATCTTTTTTTTAGATTGTAAACTGAATCCAGTATGTGATTTTTAAAAATTAGTCAATTGGTACTTAAATTAGTTTCCGTGTGGACATGTGTAACCAGCGTGTGTTTTCTGCACGAATTAACGAAATGTTACTGCGATACCTTTCAGTAACGATAATGAAATATGTTTGAATTGTTTGAGTTGTTGTTAATAAGATTGGCATTAGTAAAGTTTGTAGTAATAAAGTATATTAATTTCAAAAATTAGCGATGATGGACGGTAGTATAAAATACGATTTAGCAATCACCTTTCTCCAGCAAGTAAGCAATGTTAAAGATGTCTCTTACCATTTGTAACGTCACCTTGCCATGTAAATATACATAAACTACTGTAAGGGAAACAATATACGGTTCGAGTGGCTACAGGATCGCAATATATGCGAAGTGCAAACGAAGCTATAAATGCGAGCCTTCTTGCTACAAGAAAACTGTATCAATTTGGTTACTGAAAGACTAATCGTTTCCACAGAAAGTGAACTAGACACTGTGTGCAAGGGATTTAACGATTTTAGCAGGGATAGGTAATGGCAACTGTTGTCTCTCTTTAAGAGACTTTCACTGCTCGAGACCAACTAACGTCACTCTTTGAACAACAGTCCCATGTGATCATTCCCTTTCGTTACAGGTGATACCGAGATTTTTTTCATTTTTACTATACCACAAATAGTATTGAATAATATCTAAAATTGTATGAAGGGCCAGTTTTTCTTTGTCATAGTCCGATTTAACCGTCCTGTGAGGATTTACGTTCCATTTACATTTGCTAATAGACATTCTGAAAGCTTCCAGCATACTTGAATCAATGGCGCCCTCACAATATTAGCTGTCTGTGATCTAGTAATGCGTAATATACAATGGGATTGCCGCATATTTAATACCTTGATGGAGAAGGGAATGTCTAAGCCTGGTCTCTGTAGCAGGTCTCATAATGATACATAACGCACACAGTTAGTGCTTGTATGACATATAAAGAAGGGTCGTTTATGGTATGATTATATGATAGCGGAACAAACACTGGTAGCAGTTACTTCTGTAAAATATCTGGGGGTATATGTACGCAACGATTTGAAGTGGAATGATCATATATAATTAATTGTTGGTAAGGCCAGTGCCGGTTTGAGATTCATTGGGAGAGTCCTTAGAAAATGTAGTCCGTCAACAAAGGAGGTGGATTACAAAACACTCGTTCGACCTGTACTTGTGTATTGTTCATCAGTGTGGGATCCGTACCAGGCCGGGTTAACAGAGGAGACTGAGAAGATCCAAAGAAGAGCGGCGCGTTTCGTCACGGGGTTATATGGTAAGCGTGATAGCGTTACAGAGATGTTTAGCAAACTCAAGTGGCAGACCCTGCATCGTGGTGTATCTTGCTGTCCAGATTTCGAGAGGGTGCGTTTCTGAATGAGGTATTGAATATATTGCTTCCCCCTACTTATACCGCCCGAGGAGATCACGAATGTAAAATTAGGGAGATTCGAGCGCGTACGGACGCTTTCCAGCTGTCGTTTTTCCCGCGAACCATACGCGACTGGAACAGGTAAGGGAGGTAATGTCAGTGGTACGTAACGTGCCCTCCGCCACACACCGTTGGGTGGCTTGCGGAGTATAAATGTAGATGTAGAACTTGTGTTGCGACATGGAAATTATTAATGACCAGCAATTACCAAGTGATGAGTAAGTAGCGCAATGACTGCCATATCCATATGGAGTGTGCAGAATGAATTGAACTAACTCTGATGGTATGCCATTGCTATAGTTTTGCATATAGTGAGCGCTTCTGTGCGGTCATAGGTTGTCTTTGCTCGGCATGAGCGCTTTCAATGTCTGATAGTATGTTGTCGGAACCTGGTCTATCCCTTGCACTTGCTGTCAATAGTTACCCTGTTTTATTTGAGGACGAAAAGCCACTATACTGCGGGCAGAATGGTACGACATTCCGTTGAAAATCAGCGATAAGTATCTGTGCAGACGTCAAATAGCGCTCGGAACGATCTTGTCAGCATTGATGCTAATGGTAATGGGTGGGGCACCCGTGGGATCCATAAGCCCAACTATGGCTCCACGATTAGGTGGGATCCAACGTTACCTTTGAACATAATAGATATGCATTCACGTCATTCAATATTTGTTTTGCTTCAGTATAGGTATAGGTCCGTGCATGAACGACGTTTTATTATAACGCTTTAGAAACATTAGTCCTGCTCGATCTGGTTAGTACATATATTCCCTTACGAACAATTAAAATCATTTTTATAGCGATGGTTTTATGCATGTTTCTAGTTGTGTTAATGTTATCCTTGATTGCAAGGGTAAATCGCCCTTTACTATACACTAACCTTGTCTTTGCTGAGTGACTTGTGTGCTTTAGTCCCGGGAATCAGGAAATGAACCAGCAGGATCGTCAATAGGGATGAAGTAATAGAAGGATAAGTCGATCAGGAGAGCGCAGTAAGTTGGAACATAGGTTAGTTATTGGATATGGCAGTTTAACAACTCACTCGCGAACATTTCGTCCCTTCTAAAGCTGCCCAGGTAGCCCGTTGGCGAAGAGACTGTGAAGTGGGAAGCCCAAGAAAAACCTCTGTTGAACAGAGATACGGCAGACGTCCTGTACTGATGGTCTTTGATTCATTTGGGAAATTGACAGTGAATTTTTAATAACTGAACATACACAAAATATTAAGTCTTTTGCAATGCAGTTTTTTAAGGTAACTTCCCAGTGAATGGCTGGAAGAACAGTAAGAACTTTTATCAAGTTTACGTGAGTCTAACTACATAATGCGAACTCTGAATACAAAGAAATCTTTGGACAATGAAAGTGTTTTAAGAACGAAGATTTTGGATTAAGAATAATTGGAATAGCTATGATATAACTTTTGAGTTTAAACATTTATGTCACTCAGTAATTTAAAATTTTTCCTACCAGCCTATGTTAAAATCAATAAACTTATTAACTACTTTTCTTAGATGCTTATAACTTTATGCTCGCATTTATGACATTGTTATTTAAAAAGTAGACTTAACTCAAATGATTTCAGTCGATAGTTATTTATACTATAAATAAATGACTCTGTGAGTAAAAATTAAGGGAATTCCTTTAATAATTAATAAGGGTATATTTTTCTTCCTAGTGAAAGTAAGCTGGTGCCTGTAGTCTACTTTTCTCCAAATGGTAGCTGCAATATAAAAGAAAAGTCAGACCTCTAGCTGAAATTGCTTTTTTCATTAAAATAAACAAGTCGGAAGTTTAGATTCTTGGGAAATTCAGTTTAAAGGTACGTTTTATCGGTTACTCACCTGTGATGTTCTTCAAACCGTCCAGTTGCATAATATTCTTGGTTTGTGGGTACCTCATCTTCTCTCCTCCTTTTCTTGCTCCTCGTGTCTATTCTGGCCTCTATAGTTGCCTCAAGAACCCATTTCATCTCAAGGTACTAAAATCTACAATCACAGTTTTAACCAGGCGTTCCCAATAACATGGTTTAAACAGTCATTAATATTTCGTGTCTTTCCAAGTAAGCACTATGACAGTAGTTTAGTGTCACTTATGTCCCTGTATATGGGCTTAATTGTTTCCAATACCTCAAATGGCAGGGTGTGATGGTGTGCATAAGTCTTGCCATTTGGCATTGCTTTTTTGTAACGACACCATGCGTGTACACCACTGTCACAGAGAGCATGCTGTGGATGGTCGTCCGTAGAAGCTTTATGGAGAAAGGTAGCCCATACTGCTTTTCTTATGCCCTCAATATTATCTCGCTTCCTTCTTACGGGTAAAATACAAATAGAGCTCGTATTTGTCACGTCTTCCTTAGTAAGATGACCCCGACCACCAATTTGTATGGCATCACTGAGGTTTTTCTCCTTCATATCCTTTATTAGCTTACGTAAACGTGTGCCCATCCTCTTTTTGACATGACCAACAGACAGTAATGTTTCAATTTTTGCATTTCTTCCACAAGGTATATTTTCCAACACATTTACAACCTTCTGGACTCTCAGTCTTCAAGGTACTTCACATACCCGCACATATTTAAATTGTCTTTTTAAGGTGTTCCGGATGTCCGAATCGATTGATTTAACTACCATTTTGTGCACTTAACTCTAAATATTCATTGAAGAATAAAAAAAAAGAAAATAGAATTTCTAATCAGATTCACTGGAAAGTGGTCTTTATTCAGAGAAGTAATTTGTTTTAAATAAACCTGGATAAATTATATGTTTTTAAAATGGTAAACCGAACTCAACATGTAATGTTTAAAAAATGATTAATAGGTACTTACATTTGTGTACATGGAAACCGAGAGCACTTAACACTGAATACTGCAGACTCACCACAGTCCAATTGCTGCACGAAGAAAATAGTTGTTACTGTGAAACTTCTCAATAACCAATATTTAAAATTTATGAATTCTTAGAAGTTTTGAATTAAGTTCGGGATTAATAAATTTAGTAAATAAGATTGATAAAAGTTCAATAATCAGTTGCAATTACTACAGAAAAAAATAAATATTAGAAAGCAGATTATTCTGACATGTAATAATGTTAAGGATGCCTCTTATCATTTCTAATTTTTTCATGTAAATGCATGTAAATTATGGTAAGTTTAACGACCAATGATTGCGTAGTAGTTTCCAGAAACGTTGATTTTACTGGATCAGCAATAAAATTTGAAGCGGATTTTCTGTCCAGATCATATACAGGGTCTTAATGTGTTTCATACTATCCACATGATCCTCAGATTGTACAGATCATCCCAGAAAATTCTTAGTCGCGTATAAAACCTGCAGATTTTAATACGTGTGGTTGCACTGTTTTCGCACTTACCTCTGTTTACGTGCACACATCCTGACAAAGTTTCCATTAACGAGAATCTGAAACAAGAGATAGAGTTTCTATATCTAGATTGATAATGGAAGAAAGAACTTTAGGAATTTGAGTATTGTGTCATTGTGATATACGTTAGAGTGGACATAAATAGTGAATTGTGTTTAAATGTGTTATCTTTAATATGAACACTAATCAGGTTAATGAAATGATGCAAAATGTATGGGCACTTAAATGCGAAGCAATATTTGATTTTCTAAAACTTTTGGTGAAAGGCATTGACTTCAGGAAGTACGTTAGAGAAGCAAAGAAAGAAATAGTTTCATTACTTGCACAAGCCACTTAAATTTAGTTTTCGTGGATGAAATTTGCTCATTACTGCTAAATGTAGTTTTAAATGCGATCAAGGACAAATATAAACATAGAGGTTCGAGTGCTTACAGGATCGCAATGTATGCGAAGTGGAAAAGAAGCTATAAATGCGAGCCTTCTTGCAACGGAAAACTGTATCAATTTGGTTACTGAAAGACTAATCGTTCCCAGATGAAGTGGACTAGACAATGTGTGCAAGAGATTTAACGATTTTAGAAGAGTTAAGTAATGGCTGCTGTTGTCTCTCTTTAAGAGTCTTTCTCTGCTCGAGACGAACTAACGTCACTCTTTGAACAATAGTCTCATGTCATCACTCCCATTCGTTACAGGTGATACCCAGATATTTTCATTTTTGCTGTACCACAAATGGTACTGAATAATATCTAAAATTGTTCTTTGTGATAGTCAGTCCAATTTAACCGTCGTGTGTGGCTTGACGTTGCATTTACATTTGCTAATAAACATTGTGAAAGCGTCCTGCATACGCAAATCAATGGCGACGTCAAAACATTAGCTGTCTGTGATCTAGTAGTGTGTAACATACAATGGGAATCCGCATATTCAATACCTTGATGGAGAAGGGAATGTTTAAATCTGCTCTCTGTAGTATGGCTCATAATGATGCATAACGCACACAGTTAGTGCTTGTATGACATATAAAGAAGGATCGTTTATTCGATGATTGTATGAGAGGGGAGTAAACACTGGTAGCAGTTACTTCTGTAAAATATCTTTGAGTAGACGTACGGAAAAATTTGAAGCGGATTGATCATATAAAATTAAATGTTGGTAAGGCGAGTGCCACGTTGAGATTCATTGTTAGAGTCCTTAGAAAATGTAGTCCATCAACAAAGGAGATCGCTTACTAAACACTCGTTCGGCCTGTACTTGAGTATTGTTCATCGGCGTGGGATCAGTAAAAGGCCGGGTTGACGGATGAGATAGGGAAGATCATACGAAGAGCGGCGCGTTTTGTCACAGGGTTACTTGATAACCGTGATAGCGTTATGGGGATGCTTAGCAAACTCAAGTGGCAGACTCTGCAAGAGAGGCGCTCTTCATCGCGGTGTATCTTACTGTCCACATTTCGAGAGGGTGCGTTTCTGGATGAGGTATCGAATATATTGCTTCCCCCTAATTATACCGCCCGAGGGGATCACGAATGTAAAATTAGAGAGATGCGAGCGCGCACGGACGCTTTCCGGCTGTCGTTTTTCCCGCGAACCATACGCGACTGGAACAGGAAAGGGAGGTAATGACAGTGGCACGTAACGTGCCATCCACCACACACCGTTGGGTGGCTTGCGGAGTATAAATGTAGAAGTAGATGTAGATGTTGTGTTGTGACATGGAAATTATTTATGACCAGCTGTTACCAAGTGATGAGCAAGTAGCGCAATGACTGCCATATCCATATGGAGTGGGCAGAATGAATTGAACTAACTCTGATGGTATGCCATTGCTACATAATTGCATATAGTGAACGCTTCTGTGCGGTCCAGGTTGTCTTTGCTCGGCATGAGCGCTTTCAATGTCTGATAGTGTGTTGTCGGAACCTCGTCTGTCCCTTGCACTTGCTGTCAATAGTTTTTCTATTTCATTTCAGGACGAAAAGCCACTATTCTCCAGGAACAATGGTACGACATTCCGTTGATAATCAGCTACAAGCATCTGTGCAGACGTCAAATAGTGCTCGTATGTATCTTGTCAGCATTGATGCTATTGGAAATGGGTGGGGCACTCGTGTGAGCCATAAGCCCAACTATGGCTCCACACTTAGGTGGGATCCCACGTTACCTTTCAACATAATACATATACACTCACGTCATTCAGTATTTGTTTTACTTCAGTATAGGTATAGGTCCGTGCATGAACGATGTTTTATTGTAACCCTTTAGAAACATTGGTCCTGCTCGATCTGATTAGTACCTGTATTTCCTTAAGAACAATTAAAGTCATTTTTCTAGCGATGGTTTTATGCATGTTTCTTGTTGTGTTAATTGTCTCTCCCGAGTGACTTGTGTGCTTTAGTCCCTGTAAATAGGAAATGAACCAGCAGGATCGTCAGTAGGGATGAGGTAATAGACGGATAAGTCGATCAGGAGAACGCAGTGATTTGGAACGTAGGTTAGTAATTGGATATGACCGATTAACAAATCACTCGCGAAAATTTCGCCCCTTCTAAAGCTGCCCAGGTAGCCCGTTGTTGAAGAGACTGTGAAGTGGAAAGGCCAAGAAAAAGCTCTGTTGAACAGAGATACGGCAGACGTCCTGTACTGACGGTATTTGATTCTTTTGGGAAATTGACAGTAAATGTTTAATAACTGAACATACATAAAATATTTAGTCACATGCAGTGCAATTATTTAAGGTAACTTGCAGTGAACGGCTGGAAAATCAGTAAGAATTTTCATAAAGTTTGTGAGGGTCTAACCACATAATGTGAACTCTGAATACAAAGAAATTTTTGGACAATGAAAGTGTTTTAAGAATGAAGATTTTGGATTAAGAATAATTGGAATAGCTTTGATATAACCTTTGTCGTATAAACATTTATGTCGCTCAGTAATTTATAATCAATAGACTAATTAACTACTTTCCTTAGATGCTTAAAACTTTATGCTCGCATTTATGACATTGTTATTTAAAAAGTAGACTTAACTCAAATGATTGCAGTCGATAGTTATTTATACTATAAATAAATGACTCTGTAAGTTAAAATGAAGATAACTTTTTAATAACTAATAGAGGTATATTTTTCTTCCTAGTGAAAGTACGCTGGTGCCTAGAGGCAACCTTTCTCCAAATGGTAGCTGAAATACAAAAAATAAAATGTCACACATCTAGCTTAAATTGCTTTTTTTATTAAAATAAACAAGTCAGAAAATTAGATTCTTGGGAAAATCAGTTTAAAGGTACATTTCATCGGTTACGCACCTGTGTTGTAGTTCAAACCCTCCAGTTGCATAATATTCTTGGTTTGTGGGTACCTCATCTTCTCTCCTCCTTTTCTTGCTCCTCGTTTCTATTCTGGCCTCTTTAGTTGCCTCAAGAACCCATTTTTCGCCTTCGGCCACTCTCAAGGGATCAATTGGCATCAGTACTAACTGCCCAATCACTAAAGCAAATTACTGCATCTAACACATCTAATCTCAAGGTACTGAAATCAACAATCACAGTTTTAGGCAGGCGTTCCCATATCACATGGTTTAAACAGTCATTAACATTTTGTGTCTTTCCATGTAAGCACTATGACAGTAGTTTCGTGTCACTTAGGTGACTATAGGCACCAGCTTACTTTCACTAGGAAGAAAAATATACCCCTATTAGTTATTAAAAAATTACCTTAATTTTAACTTACAGAGTCATTTATTTATAATATAAATAACTATCGACTGAAATCATTTGAGGTAAGTCTACTTTTTAAATAACAATGTCATAAATACGAGCATAAAGTTTTAAGCAACTAAGAAAAATTGTTAATAAGTCTATTGATTTTAAACATAGGCTGGTAGGAAGAATTTAAAATTACTGAGCGACATAAATGTTTATACGACAAAGGTTGTATGAAAGCTATTCCAATTATTCTTAATCCAAAATCTTCATTCTTAAAACACTTTCATTGTACAAAAATTTCTTTGTATTCAGAGTTCACATTATGTGGTTAGACCCTCATAAACTTTATGAAAATTCTTACTGATTTTCCAGCCGTTCACTGCAAGTTACCTTAAATAATTGCACTGCATGTGACTAAATATTTTATGTATGTTCAGTTATTAAACATTTACTGTCAATTTCCCAAAAGAATCAAATACCGTCAGCACAGGACGTCTGCCGTATCTCTGTTCAACAGAGCTTTTTCTTGGCCTTTCCACTTCACAGTCTCTTCAACAACGGGTTACCTGGGCAGCTTTAGAAGGGGCGAAATTTTCGCGAGTGATTTGTTAATCGCTCATATCCAATTACTAACCAACGTTCCAACTCACTGCGTTCTCCTGATCGACTTATCCGTCTATTACCTCATCCCTACTGACGATCCTGCTGGTTCATTTCCTATTTACAGGGACTAAAGCACACAAGTCACTCAGGAGAGACAATTAACACAACAAGTAACATGCATAAGTGTGGAGCCATAGTTGGGCTTATGGATCACACGAGTGCCCAACCCATTACCAATAGCAAGATACATACAAGCACTATTTGACGTCTGAACGGATGCTTGTCGCTGATTATCAACGGAATGTCGTACCATTCTTCCCGCAGTATAGTGGCTTTTCGTCCTCAAATAAAACAGGATAACTATTGACAGCAAGTGCAAGGGACAGACGAGGTTCCGTCGGGGTCGTCTTACTAAGGAAGACGTGATAAAGTGCCGCTCTATTCTATCTTAGCCATAAGAAGGAACCGAGACAATATTGAGGCCATAAAGAAAGCAGTATGGGCTACCTGTTTCCATAAAGCTTCTACGGGTGACCATCCACAGCATGCTCTCTGTGACAGTGGTATACACTCATGGTGTCGTTACATAAAAGCAATAGCAAATGGGGAGACTTACGCACACCATCACTCTATGCCATGTAAGGTATTGGAAGCAACTAAGCCCATATACAGGGACCTAAGTGACACGAAACTATTGTCATAGTGCTTACATGGAAAGACACAAAATGTTAATGACTGTTTAAACTATGTGATATGGGAACGCCTGCCTAAAACTGTGATTGTTGATTTCAGTACCTTAGTACTGATGCCAATTGATCCCTTGAGAGTAACATATCAATTTTGGCAGTACTTCCTTAAGGCATATTTTCCAACACATTTGCAACCATCTGGACTCTGCGTCTCCAAGGTACTTCACATACCGGCACACGTTTAAATTGGATTTTTAAAGTGTTTCGGATGTCTGAATCGATTCGTTTAACAACATTTTGTGCACAAAATTCTAAATATTCATTGAAGACTAAAAAAAAAAATAGAATTTTTTAACCAGATTCACTGGAAAGTGCTCTTAGATCACATAAGTAATTTGTTTTAAATATACGTAGATTAAATATAAGTTTTTAAAATGGTAAACCAAACTCAACATGTATTTTTTTTTAAATGGTCAATAGGTACTTAAATTTGTGTACATGGAAACCGAGAACACTTAACACTGAATACCTCTGATTCGCCTCAGTACAATTGCTGCACGAAATATGTAGATGTTACTGTGGAATTTCAGAATAAGATAAATTTAAAAACTAAGATTTCTGTCTGGTTTTGAAATAAGTTTCCTTTAAATAAAGTTTGTAATTAAGATGCATAACAATTTCAAAATTAATGATTATTTACCAAAGTACAAAATAAACATTATTAAGCACCTTACTAGGGCATATAAGCCGTGTTAAGGATGCCTATTAATATTTCTAACGTCACTTTGTCATGTAAATGTATGTAAATCATGGTAAGTTAAGAAACATGTTATTGCGTTGTAGTTTCAAGAAACGTTAATTTTACCGGATCGGCAATAACATTTGAAGGTGATTTGCGTTCCGTAACATATTCAGGGTCATTGTCTGTTTCATAGTATTCACATGATCCTCAGATTGTATAGATCGTCCCATGAAATTATTAGTCTCGTACAAGTACCGCAGATTTTGATGTTTATAAAGAATCTGCATCGAATGCAAATAGAAACCCGTTGTTGATCTATGTTTCGGCGATGATAACCAAGCTCTGTTCAGAACACACTGTAGCTACAAACCGCCTATAGAGTCTTGGTCCAACATTAATTCAGAACCATGCCTCCATAGGCAGCTTGTGGTTTTAGTGTATTCCGAAGAAGGAAGAACATTAACACAGAACCGTACCTCTTTGGCCAGTTTGTAGTTTTAGTGTGTTCTGAAGAAGGCGTGGTTACCCGCGTCGAAACCTAGGTCAACATCTGGTTTCTATTTGCAATCGAGGCAGATTGTTTATAATCATCAAATTATTCCCGATTGCTGACGCTTGCAATGTTAAAAGTTATCACCGCAGATTTTAATACAAATGGCAGCACTGTTTTCGCACTTACCTCTATTTACATGTACACATCTTGTGAAAATTTACATGGACGAGAATCCCATATAAGAGATAGAGCTTCTACATCTACATATGTAATGGAACAAGGAACTTCAGAAATTTGAGGAATGGATCATATTGTGATGTACATTGGAGTATAAATAAATAGTGAATGGTGTTTAAATGTGTTATCGTTAATATGAACACTAAGCAGGTTAAAGAAATGTTGGAATATGAATGAGCATTGAAATGGGAAGCAATTCTTGGTGTTCTTAAAATGTCTCTGAAAGGAACTGACTTTTGGGAATACATTAGGGAAGCAAAAGAAAGAAATTGTTTCATTACTTGCGCAAGTCACTTAAATTTAATTTTCATGAACGAAATTTGCTGCTTAATGCTAAATGTAGTTTTAAATACGATCAGGGGCTAGTATCATAAATATAACGGTTCGATTGGCTACAGGATCGCAAAATATGCGAATTGGAAACAAAGGTGTAAATGCGAGCCTACTTGGTATGAGGAACTGTATCAGCTGTGATACTGAAAGACTAATCGTTCCGAAGTGAAGTGAACTGCAAAGTGTGTGAAAGGGATTTAACGAGTTTAGAAGGGATAAGTAATGGCTGCTCGTGTATTTCTTTAAGAGACTTTCGTTGCTCGTGACCAACTAACGTCATTCTCCGAATAACATCCTCATGTGATCACTCCCATTCGTTGCAGGTGATACCGAGATTTCTTTTCATCTTTACTATACCACAAAAGGTATTGAGTGCTATATAATATTGTGGGAAGTGGCAGTTATTCTTTGTCATTATATGATTTAACAGTCCTGTGAGGCTTTACTGTGCATTTACACGTGCCAATAAAGGTTCTGGAAACTTCCTGCATGCGCAAATCCACGGCGACCTCACAACATTAGCTGTCTATCATCTAGAAGTGTATAATATACAGTGGGAGGCCACATATTTAATACCTTTATGGAGAAGGGAGTTTTTAAATCTGCCCTCTGTAGTGGGTCACAGAATGATACGTCATGGACACAGTTAGTGCTTGTATGTTGAGTTGCAACATGGAAATTATTTATGACTGGAGGTTACCATATGATGAGTAAGTCCTGCAATGACTGCCACAGCCATATGCAGTGTGCAGAATGATTTGAACAAACTCTGATGGTATGCCACTGCTATAGTTTTTCATATAGTGTCCTCTTCAATACGGTCACAGTTTTCTTTGCTTGGCATGAGCGCTTTCAATGTCTGATAGTGTGTTGTCGGAACCTCGTTTGTTCCTTGCTCTTGCCGCCAATACATACCCTGTTGTATTTGAGCACGTCCGGTTACTATTCTGTGGGAAAAATGGTATAACATTCCGTTGAAAACCAGTGTTAAGTATCTGTGTAGACGTCAAATAGAGCTCGTATGTATCTTGTCAGCATTGATGCTATTGGTAATGGGTAGGGCACTCGTGTGATCCATAACCCCTACAATGGCCCCACACTTCGGTGGTATCCCACGTTACCTTGCAACATAACAGATATGCATTTGCATCATTCAGTATTTGGGAAGCTTCAGTATAGGTGTAGGTCCGGACACGATCGACGTTTTATTACAACTTTTTAGAATCATTAGTCGTGTTCAATCTAATTTACTTCGTGTATTCCGTTAAGAACCATTAATGTCTTTTTCCTAGAATATTTCTAGCGATGGTTGTATGCAAGCTTGTAAGTTTGTTAATGTTATCAGTGATTCCAAGGGTCAAATCGCCTTTACTGTGTATTAACTTTTTCTGTTCTGAGTGATTTATGTGCCTTAGTCTCGCGAGCCAGCAAATGAACCAGCAGGATCGTCAGTAGGGATGAGGTAATAGAAGGATAAGTCGATCAGGAGAGCGCAGTGAGTGCGGTGTAGCTTGCTGTCCAGATTTCGAGAGCGTGCGCTTCTGGATGAGTCATCGAATATATTGCTTCCCCCTACTTATACGGCCCGAGGAGATAGCGAATGTAAAATTAGAGAGATTCGAGCGGTCACGGACGCTTTCCGGCTGTCGTTTTTCCCGCGAACCATACGCGACTGGAACAGGAAAGGGAGGTAATGACAGTGGCACGTGAAGTGCCCTAATGGGTGGGGCACTCGTGTGATCCATAAGACCAACTATGGCTCCACACTTATGTGGGATCCCACGTTACCTTTCAACATAATAGATATACACTCACGTCATTCAATATTTGTTTTACTTCAGTATAGGTATAGGTGCGTGCAGGAACGACGTTTTATTATAATCCTGCTCGATCTGATTAGTACCTGTATTTCCTTAAGAACAATTAAAGTCATTTTTCTAGCGATGGTTTTATGCATGATTCTAGTTGTGTTAATTGTCTCTCCTGAGTGACTTGTGTGCTTTAGTCCCGGTAATTAGGAATTGAACCAGCAGGATCGTCAGTAGGGATGAGGTAATAGAAGGATAAGTAGATCAGGAGAACGCAGTGAGTTGGCACGTAGGTTAGGTATTGGATATGAGCTGATTAACAAATCACTCGCGATCATTTCGTCTATTCTAAAGCTGCCCAGGTAGCCCGTTTTTGAAGAGGCTGTGAAGTGGAAAGGCCAAGAAAAAGCTCTGTTGAACAGAGATGCGGCCGACGTCCTGTACTGACGGTATTTGATTCTTTTGGGAATTTGGCAGTAAATCTTTAATAACTGAGCATACAAAAAATATTTACTCACATGCAGTGCAATTATTTAAGGTAACTTGCAGTGAACAGCTGGAAAAACAGTAAGAATTTTCATAAAGTTTATGAGGGTCTAACTACATAATGTGAACTCTGAATACAAAGAAATTTTTGGACAATGAAAGTGTTTTAAGAATGAAGATTTTGGATTAAGAATAATTGGAATAGCTTTGATATAACATTTGTCGTATAAACATTTATGTTGCTCAGTATTTTTTATAATTTTTCCTACCAGCCTACGTTTAAAATCAATAGACTTATTAACTACTTTCCTTAGATGCCTAAAACTTTATGCTCGCATTTATGACATTGTTATTTAAAAAGCAGACTTAACTCAAATGATTTCAGTCGATAGTTATTTGTACTATAAATAAATGACTGTGAGTAAAAATTAAGGTAATTTTTTAATAACTAATAAGGGTATATTTTTCTTCCTAGTGAAAGTAAGCTGGTGCCCGTAGGCTACTTTTCTCCAAATGGTAGCTGAAATACAAAAAATAAA
The DNA here is from genome assembly GCF_021461395.2 of Schistocerca americana. Lineage (NCBI taxonomy): Eukaryota > Metazoa > Arthropoda > Insecta > Orthoptera > Acrididae > Schistocerca > Schistocerca americana. The sequence continues at coordinate 467,872,782 of NC_060130.1, forward strand.
ATGTCACACCTCTAGCTGAAATTGCTTTTTTTATTAAGCTAATCAAGTCAGAAAATTAGATTCTTGGGAAATTCAGTTTAAAGGTGCATTTCATCGGTTACGCACCTGTGTTGTAGTTCAAACCCTCCAGTTGCATAATATTCTTGGTTTGTGGGTACCTCATCTTCTCTCCTCCTTTTATTGCTCCTCGTTTCTATTCTGGCCTTTTTAGTTGCCTCAAGAACCCATTTTTCGCCCTCGGCCACTCTCAAGTGATCAATTGGCATCAGTGCTAACCGCCCAATCACTAAAGCAAATTACTGCATCTAACACATCTAATCTCAAGGTACTGAAATCAACAATCACAGTTTTAGGCAGGCGTTCCCATATCACATGGTTTAATAAGTCATTAACATTTTGTGTCTTTCCATGTAAGCACTATGACAATAGTTTCGTGTCACTTAGGTCCCTGTATATGGGCTTAGTTGCTTCCAATACTTCAAATGGCAGGGAGTGATGGTGTGCATAAGTCTCACCATTTGTTATTGCTTTTATGTAACGACACCCGGTGTGTACACCACTGTCACAGAGAGCATGCTGTGGATGGTTACCCGTAGAAGCTTTATGGAAACAGGTAGCCCATACTGCTTTCTTTATGGCCTCAATATTGTCTCGCTTCCTTCTTATGGCTAAGATAGAATAGAGCGGCACTTTGTCACGTCTTCCTTAGTAAGACGACCCCGACCAACAATTTGTTTGCCATCACTGAGGTTTTTCTCCTTCATATCTTTTGTTAGCTTACGTAAACGTGTACCTATCCTCTCTTCGACATGACCAAAAGACAGTAACATTTCAAATTTGGCAGTTCTTCCTTAAGGCATATTTTCCAACACATTTGCAACCATCTGGACTCTGCGTCTCCAAGGTACTTCACATACCGGCACACATTTAAATTGGATTTTTAAAGTGTTTCGGATATCTGAATCGATTCATTTAACTACCATTTTGTGCACAAAATTCTACATATTCATTGAAGACAAAAAAATATAGAATTTTTTGACCAGATTCACTGGAAAGTGATCTTAAATCACATAAGTAATTTGTTTTAAATATACGAAGATTAAATATAAGTTTTTAAAATGGTAAACCAAACTCAACATGTATTTTTTTTAAATGGTCAGTAGGTACTTAAATTTGTGTACATGGAAACCGAGAACACTTAACACTGAATACCTCTGACTCGCCTCAGTCCAATTGCTGCACGAAATATGTAGATGTTACTGTGGAATTTCACAATAAGATAAATTTAAAAACTATGAGTTCTCTCTGGTTTTGCAATAAGTTTCGGTTAAATAAAGTTTGTAATTAAGATGCATAACAATTATAAAATTAGTGATTATTTAGCAAAGTACAAGATAAACCTTATTAAGCACCTTACTAGGGCATATAAGCCGTGTTAAGGATGCCTATTAACATTTCTGACATCACTTTGTCATGTAAACGTATGTAAATTGTGGTAAGTTAAGAAACATGTTAATGCGTTGTCGTTTCAAGAAACGTTGATTTTACCAGATCGGCAATAACATTTGAAGCTGAACTGCATTCCGTAACATATTCAGAGTCATTATCTGTTTCATAGTATTCACATGATCCTCAGATTGTATAGATCGTCCCATGAAATTATTAGTCTCGTACAAATACCGCAGAGCTTGATGTTTATACAAATCTGCATCGAATGCAAATAGAAACCGGTTGTTGACCTACGTTTCGGCGCTGATAACCAAGCCTTGTTCAGAACACACTATAGCTACAAACTGCCCATAGAGTCTTGGTGCAACATTAATTCAGAACCATGCCTCAATAGGCAGCTTGCGGTTTTAGTGTGTTCCAAAGAAGGAAGAACATTAACACAGAACCGTACCTCTTTGGGCAGTTTGTAGTTTTAGTGTGTTCCGAAGAAGGCGTGGTTACCCGCGTCGAAACCTAGGTCAACATCCGGTTTCTATTTGTTCTCACCGCAGATTTTAATACAAATGGCAGCACTGTTTTCGCACTTACCTCTATTTACGTGTACACATCTTGACAAAGTTTACATTGACGAGAATCTGATATAAGAAATAGAGCTTCTACATCTAGATATGTAATGGAACAAGGAACTTTAGAAATTTGAGGAATAGATCATATTGTGATGTACATTGGAGTATAAATAAATAGTGAATGGCGTTTAAATGTGTTATCATTAATATGAACACTAAGCAGGTTAAAGAAATGTTGGAATATGAATGGGCATTGAAATGGGAAGCAATTCTTGGTGTTCTTAAAATGTCTCTGAAAGGAATTGACTTTTGGGAATACATTAGGGAAGCAAAAGAAAGAAATTGTTTCATTACTTGCGCAAGTCACTTAAATTTAATTTTCATGAATGAAATTTGCTGCTTAATGCTAAATGTAGTTTTAAATACGATCAGGGGCAAGTATCATAAATATAACGTTTCTGGAGGTTACAGGATCGCAAAATATGCGAATGGGAAACAAAGGTGTAAATGCGAGCCTACTTGGTATGAGGAACTGTATCAGCTGTGATACTGAAAGACTAATCGTTCCGAAGTGAAGTGAACTGCAAAGTGTGTGAAAGGGATTTAACGAGTTTAGAAGGGATAAGTAATGGCTGCTCGTGTATTTCTTTAAGAGACTTTCGTTGCTCGTGACCAACTAACGTCATTCTCCGAATAACATCCTCATGTGATCACTCCCATTCGTTGCAGGTGATACCGAGATTTCTTTTCATCTTTACTATACCACAAAAGGTATTGAGTGCTATATAATATTGTGGGAAGTGGCAGTTATTCTTTGTCATTATACGATTTAACAGTCCTGTGAGGCTTTACTGTGCATTTACACGTGCCAATAAAGGTTCTGGAAACTTCCTGCATGCGCAAATCCACGGCGACCTCACAACATTAGCTGTCTATGATCAAGTAGTGTATAATATACAGTGGGCGGCCACATATTTAATCCCTTTTGGAGAAGGGAGTTTTTAAATCTGCCCTCTGTAGTGGGTCACATAATGATACGTCATGGACACAGTTAGTGTTTGTATGTTGAGTTGCAACATGGAAATTGTTTATGAGCAGTGGTTACCATATGATGAGTAAGTCCTGCAATGACTGCCACAGCCATATGGAGTGTGCAGAATGATTTGAACAAACTCTGATGGTATGCCAGTGCTATAGTTTTTCATATAGTGTCCTCTTCAATGCGGTCACAGTTTTCTTTGCTTGGCATGAGCGCTTTCAATGTCTGATAGTGTGTTGTCGGAACCTCGTTTGTTCCTTGCTCTTGCCGCCTATACATACCCTGTTGTATTTGAGCACGTCCGGTTACTATTCTGTGGGAAAAATGGTATAACATTCAGTTGAAAACCAGTGTTACGTATCTGTGTAGACGTCAAATAGAGCTCGTATGTATCTTGTCAGCATTGATGCTATTGGTAATGGGTAGGGCACTCGTGTGATCCATAACCCCTACAATGGCCCCACACTTCGGTGGTATCCCACATTACCTTGCAACAAAACAGATATGCATTTACGTCATTCAATATTTGGGGAGCTTCAGTATAGGTTTAGGTCCGTACACGAACGAAGTTTTATTACAACTTTTTAGAATCATTAGTCGTGTCCAATGTAATTTACTCTGTGTATTCCGTTAAGAACCATTAATGTCATTTTCCTAGAATATTTCTAGCGATGGTTGTAAGCAAGCTTCTAAGTTAGTTAATGTTATCAGTGATTCCAAGGGTCAAATCGCCTTTTACTGTATATTAACTTTTTCTGTTCTGAGTGATGTATGTGCCTTAGTCTCGTGAGCCAGCAAATGAACCAGCAGGATCGTCAGTAGGGATGAGGTAATAGAAGGATAAGTCGATCAGGAGAGCGCAGTGAGTGCGTTGTAGCTCGCTGTCCAGATTTCGAGAGTTTGGGCTTCTGGATGAGTCATCGAATATATTGCTTCCCCTACTTATACGGCCCGAGGAGATAGCGAATGTAAAATTAGAGAGATTCGAGCGGTCACGGACGCTTTCCGGCTGTCGTTTTTTCCACGAACCATACCCGACTGGAACAGGAAAGGGAGGTAATGACAGTGGCACGTGAAGTGCCCTAATGGGTGGGGCACTCGTGTGATCCATAAGCCCAACTATGGCTCCACACTTAGGTGGGATCCCACGTTACCTTTCAACATAATAGATATACACTCACGTCATTCAATATTTGTTTTACTTCAGTATAGGTATAGGTGCGTGCAGGAACGACGTTTTATTATAATCCTTTAGAAACATTAGTCCTGCTCGATCTGATTAGTACCTGTATTTCCTTAAGAACAATTAAAGTCATTTTTCTAGCGATGGTTTTATGCATGATTCTAGTTGTGTTAATTGTCTCTCCTGAGTGACTTGTGTGCTTTAGTCCCGGTAATTAGGAATTGAACCAGCAGGATCGTCAGTAGGGATGAGGTAATAGAAGGATAAGTAGATCAGGAGAACGCAGTGAGTTGGCACGTAGGTTAGGTATTGGATATGAGCTGATTAACAAATCACTCGCGATCATTTCGTCTATTCTAAAGCTGCCCAGGTAGCCCGTTTTTGAAGAGGCTGTGAAGTGGAAAGGCCAAGAAAAAGCTCTGTTGAACAGAGATGCGGCCGACGTCCTGTACTGACGGTATTTGATTCTTTTGGGAATTTGGCAGTAAATCTTTAATAACTGAGCATACAAAAAATATTTACTCACATGCAGTGCAATTATTTAAGGTAACTTGCAGTGAACAGCTGGAAAAACAGTAAGAATTTTCATAAAGTTTATGAGGGTCTAACTACATAATGTGAACTCTGAATACAAAGAAATTTTTGGACAATGAAAGTGTTTTAAGAATGAAGATTTTGGATTAAGAATAATTGGAATAGCTTTGATATAACATTTGTCGTATAAACATTTATGTTGCTCAGTATTTTTTATAATTTTTCCTACCAGCCTACGTTTAAAATCAATAGACTCATTAAGTACTTTCCTTAGATGCATAAAACTTTATGCTCGCATTTATGACATTGTTATTTAAAAAGCAGACTTAACTCAAATGATTTCAGTCGATGGTTTTTTGTACTATAAATAAATGACTGTGAGTAAAAATGAAGGTAATTTTTTAATAACTAATAAGGGTATATTTTTCTTCCTAGTGAAAGTAAGCTGGTGCCCGTAGGCTACTTTTCTCCAAATGGTAGCTGAAATACAAAAAATAAAATGTCACACCTCTAGCTGAAATTGCTTTTTTTATTAAGCTAATCAAGTCAGAAAATTAGATTCTTGGGAAATTCAGTTTAAAGGTGCATTTCATCGGTTACGCACCTGTGTTGTAGTTCAAACCCTCCAGTTGCATAATATTCTTGGTTTGTGGGTACCTCATCTTCTCTCCTCCTTTTATTGCTCCTCGTTTCTATTCTGGCCTTTTTAGTTGCCTCAAGAACCCATTTTTCGCCCTCGGCCACTCTCAAGGGATCAATTGGCATCAGTGCTAACTGCCCAATCACTAAAGCAAATTACTGCATCTAACACATCTAATCTCAAGGTACTGAAATCAACAATCACAGTTTTAGGCAGGGGTTCCCATATCACATGGTTTAATAAGTCATTAACATTTTGTGTCTTTCCATGTAAGCACTATGACAATAGTTTCGTGTCACTTAGGTCCCTGTATATGGGCTTAGTTGCTTCCAATACCTCAAATGGCAGGGAGTGATGGTGTGCATAAGTCTCACCATTTGTTATTGCTTTTATGTAACGACACCATGTGTGTACACCACTGTCACAGAGAGCATGCTGTGGATGGTTACCCGTAGAAGCTTTATGGAAACAGGTAGCCCATACTGATTTCTTTATGGCCTCAATATTGTCTCACTTCCTTCTTATGGCTAAGATAGAATAGAGCGGCACTTTGTCACGTCTTCCTTAGTAAGACGACCCCGACCAACAATTTGTTTGCCATCACTGAGGTTTTTCTCCTTCATATCTTTTGTTAGCTTACGTAAACGTGTACCTATCCTCTCTTCGACATGACCAAAAGACAGTAACATTTCAAATTTGGCAGTTCTTCCTTAAGGCATATTATCCAACACATTTGCAACCATCAGACTCTGCGTCTCCAAGGTACTTCACATGTACTTCACATACCGGCACACATTTAAATTGGATTTTTAAAGTGTTTCGGATATCTGCATCGATTCATTTAACTACCATTTTGTGCACAAAATTCTACATATTCATTGAAGACAAAAAAAAATAGAATTTTTTGACCAGATTCACTGGAAAGTGATCTTAAATCACATAAGTAATTTGTTTTAAATATACGAAGATTAAATATAAGTTTTTAAAATGGTAAACCAAACTCAACATGTATTTTTTTTAAATGGTCAGTAGGTACTTAAATTTGTGTACATGGAAACCGAGAACACTTAACACTGAATACCTCTGACTCGCCTCAGTCCAATTGCTGCACGAAATATGTAGATGTTACTGTGGAATTTCACAATAAGATGAATTTAAAAACTATGATTTCTCTGTGGTTTTGCAATCAGTTTCGGTTAAATAAAGTTTGTAATTAAGATGCATAACAATTATAAAATTAGTGATTATTTAGCAAAGTACAAGATAAACCTTATTAAGCACCTTACTAGGGCATATAAGCCGTGTTAAGGATGCCTATTAACATTTCTGACATCACTTTGTCATGTAAACGTATGTAAATTATGGTAAGTTAAGAAACATGTTAATGCGTTGTCGTTTCAAGAAACGTTGATTTTACCAGAACGGCAATAACATTTGAAGCTGAACGGCATTCCGTAACATATTCAGAGTCATTATCTGTTTCATAGTATTCACATGATCCTCAGATTGTATAGATCGTCCCATGAAATTATTGGTCTCGTACAAATACCGCAGAGTTTGATGTTTATAAAAATCTGCATCGAATGCAAATAGAAACCGGTTGTTGACCTACGTTTCGGCGCTGATAACCAAGCCTTGTTCAGAACACACTATAGCTACAAACTGCCCATAGAGTCTTGGTGCAACATTAATTCAGAACCATGCCTCAATAGGCAGCTTGCGGTTTTAGTGTGTTCCAAAGAAGGAAGAACATTAACACAGAACCGTGCCTCTTTGGGCAGTTTGTAGTTTTAGTGTGTTCCGAAGAAGGCGTGGTTACCCGCGTCGAAACCTAGGTCAACATCCGGTTCCTATTTGTTCTCACCGCACATTTTAATACAAATGGCAGCACTGTTTTCGCACTTACCTCTATTTACGTGTACACATTTTGACAAAGTTTACATTGACGAGAATCTGATATAAGAGATAGAGCTTCTACATCTAGATATGTAATGGAACAAGGAACTTTAGAAATTTGAGGAATAGATCACATTGTGATGTACATTGGAGTATAAATAAATAGTGAATGGCGTTTAAATGTGTTATCATTAATATGAACACTAAGCAGGTTAAAGAAATGTTGGAATATGAATGGGCATTGAAATGGGAAGCAATTCTTGGTGTTCTTAAAATGTCTCTGAAAGGAATTGACTTTTGGGAATACATTAGGGAAGCAAAAGAAAGAAATTGTTTCATTACTTGCGCAAGTCACTTAAATTTAATTTTCATGAATGAAATTTGCTGCTTAATGCTAAATGTAGTTTTAAATACGATCAGGGGCAAGTATCATAAATATAACGTTTCTGGAGGTTACAGGATCGCAAAATATGCGAATGGGAAACAAAGGTGTAAATGCGAGCCTACTTGGTATGAGGAACTGTATCAGCTGTGATACTGAAAGACTAATCGTTCCGAAGTGAAGTGAACTGCAAAGTGTGTGAAAGGGATTTAACGAGTTTAGAAGGGATAAGTAATGGCTGCTCGTGTATTTCTTTAAGAGACTTTCGTTGCTCGTGACCAACTAACGTCATTCTCCGAATAACATCCTCATGTGATCACTCCCATTCGTTGCAGGTGATACCGAGATTTCTTTTCATCTTTACTATACCACAAAAGGTATTGAGTGCTATATAATATTGTGGGAAGTGGCAGTTATTCTTTGTCATTATACGATTTAACAGTCCTGTGAGGCTTTACTGTGCATTTACACGTGCCAATAAAGGTTCTGGAAACTTCCTGCATGCGCAAATCCACGGCGACCTCACAACATTAGCTGTCTATGATCAAGTAGTGTATAATATACAGTGGGCGGCCACATATTTAATCCCTTTTGGAGAAGGGAGTTTTTAAATCTGCCCTCTGTAGTGGGTCACATAATGATACGTCATGGACACAGTTAGTGTTTGTATGTTGAGTTGCAACATGGAAATTATTTATGAGCAGTGGTTACCATATGATGAGTAAGTCCTGCAATGACTGCCACAGCCATATGGAGTGTGCAGAATGATTTGAACAAACTCTGATGGTATGCCAGTGCTATAGTTTTTCATATAGTGTCCTCTTCAATGCGGTCACAGTTTTCTTTGCTTGGCATGAGCGCTTTCAATGTCTGATAGTGTGTTGTCGGAACCTCGTTTGTTCCTTGCTCTTGCCGCCTATACATACCCTGTTGTATTTGAGCACGTCCGGTTACTATTCTGTGGGAAAAATGGTATAACATTCAGTTGAAAACCAGTGTTACGTATCTGTGTAGACGTCAAATAGAGCTCGTATGTATCTTGTCAGCATTGATGCTATTGGTAATGGGTAGGGCACTCGTGTGATCCATAACCCCTACAATGGCCCCACACTTCGGTGGTATCCCACATTACCTTGCAACAAAACAGATATGCATTTACGTCATTCAATATTTGGGGAGCTTCAGTATAGGTTTAGGTCCGTACACGAACGAAGTTTTATTACAACTTTTTAGAATCATTAGTCGTGTCCAATGTAATTTACTCTGTGTATTCCGTTAAGAACCATTAATGTCATTTTCCTAGAATATTTCTAGCGATGGTTGTAAGCAAGCTTCTAAGTTAGTTAATGTTATCAGTGATTCCAAGGGTCAAATCGCCTTTTACTGTATATTAACTTTTTCTGTTCTGAGTGATGTATGTGCCTTAGTCTCGTGAGCCAGCAAATGAACCAGCAGGATCGTCAGTAGGGATGAGGTAATAGAAGGATAAGTCGATCAGGAGAGCGCAGTGAGTGCGTTGTAGCTCGCTGTCCAGATTTCGAGAGTTTGGGCTTCTGGATGAGTCATCGAATATATTGCTTCCCCTACTTATACGGCCCGAGGAGATAGCGAATGTAAAATTAGAGAGATTCGAGCGGTCACGGACGCTTTCCGGCTGTCGTTTTTTCCACGAACCATACCCGACTGGAACAGGAAAGGGAGGTAATGACAGTGGCACGTGAAGTGCCCTAATGGGTGGGGCACTCGTGTGATCCATAAGCCCAACTATGGCTCCACACTTAGGTGGGATCCCACGTTACCTTTCAACATAATAGATATACACTCACGTCATTCAATATTTGTTTTACTTCAGTATAGGTATAGGTGCGTGCAGGAACGACGTTTTATTATAATCCTTTAGAAACATTAGTCCTGCTCGATCTGATTAGTACCTGTATTTCCTTAAGAACAATTAAAGTCATTTTTCTAGCGATGGTTTTATGCATGATTCTAGTTGTGTTAATTGTCTCTCCTGAGTGACTTGTGTGCTTTAGTCCCGGTAATTAGGAATTGAACCAGCAGGATCGTCAGTAGGGATGAGGTAATAGAAGGATAAGTAGATCAGGAGAACGCAGTGAGTTGGCACGTAGGTTAGGTATTGGATATGAGCTGATTAACAAATCACTCGCGATCATTTCGTCTATTCTAAAGCTGCCCAGGTAGCCCGTTTTTGAAGAGGCTGTGAAGTGGAAAGGCCAAGAAAAAGCTCTGTTGAACAGAGATGCGGCCGACGTCCTGTACTGACGGTATTTGATTCTTTTGGGAATTTGGCAGTAAATCTTTAATAACTGAGCATACAAAAAATATTTACTCACATGCAGTGCAATTATTTAAGGTAACTTGCAGTGAACAGCTGGAAAAACAGTAAGAATTTTCATAAAGTTTATGAGGGTCTAACTACATAATGTGAACTCTGAATACAAAGAAATTTTTGGACAATGAAAGTGTTTTAAGAATGAAGATTTTGGATTAAGAATAATTGGAATAGCTTTGATATAACATTTGTCGTATAAACATTTATGTTGCTCAGTATTTTTTATAATTTTTCCTACCAGCCTACGTTTAAAATCAATAGACTCATTAAGTACTTTCCTTAGATGCATAAAACTTTATGCTCGCATTTATGACATTGTTATTTAAAAAGCAGACTTAACTCAAATGATTTCAGTCGATGGTTTTTTGTACTATAAATAAATGACTGTGAGTAAAAATGAAGGTAATTTTTTAATAACTAATAAGGGTATATTTTTCTTCCTAGTGAAAGTAAGCTGGTGCCCGTAGGCTACTTTTCTCCAAATGGTAGCTGAAATACAAAAAATAAAATGTCACACCTCTAGCTGAAATTGCTTTTTTTATTAAGCTAATCAAGTCAGAAAATTAGATTCTTGGGAAATTCAGTTTAAAGGTGCATTTCATCGGTTACGCACCTGTGTTGTAGTTCAAACCCTCCAGTTGCATAATATTCTTGGTTTGTGGGTACCTCATCTTCTCTCCTCCTTTTATTGCTCCTCGTTTCTATTCTGGCCTTTTTAGTTGCCTCAAGAACCCATTTTTCGCCCTCGGCCACTCTCAAGGGATCAATTGGCATCAGTGCTAACTGCCCAATCACTAAAGCAAATTACTGCATCTAACACATCTAATCTCAAGGTACTGAAATCAACAATCACAGTTTTAGGCAGGCGTTCCCATATCACATGGTTTAATAAGTCATTAACATTTTGTGTCTTTCCATGTAAGCACTATGACAATAGTTTCGTGTCACTTAGGTCCCTGTATATGGGCTTAGTTGCTTCCAATACCTCAAATGGCAGGGAGTGATGGTGTGCATAAGTCTCACCATTTGTTATTGCTTTTATGTAACGACCCCATGTGTGTACACCACTGTCACAGAGAGCATGCTGTGGATGGTTACCCGTAGAAGCTTTATGGAAACAGGTAGCCCATACTGCTTTCTTTATGGCCTCAATATTGTCTCGCTTCCTTCTTATGGCTAAGATAGAATAGAGCGGCACTTTGTCACGTCTTCCTTAGTAAGACGACCCCGACCAACAATTTGTTTGCCATCACTGAGGTTTTTCTCCTTCATATCTTTTGTTAGCTTACGTAAACGTGTACCTATCCTCTCTTCGACATGACCAAAAGACAGTAACATTTCAAATTTGGCAGTTCTTCCTTAAGGCATATTATCCAACACATTTGCAACCATCAGACTCTGCGTCTCCAAGGTACTTCACATGTACTTCACATACCGGCACACATTTAAATTGGATTTTTAAAGTGTTTCGGATATCTGCATCGATTCATTTAACTACCATTTTGTGCACAAAATTCTACATATTCATTGAAGACAAAAAAAAATAGAATTATTTGACCAGATTCACTGGAAAGTGATCTTAAATCACATAAGTAATTTGTTTTAAATATACGAAGATTAAATATAAGTTTTTAAAATGGTAAACCAAACTCAACATGTATTTTTTTTAAATGGTCAGTAGGTACTTAAATTTGTGTACATGGAAACCGAGAACACTTAACACTGAATACCTCTGACTCGCCTCAGTCCAATTGCTGCACGAAATATGTAGATGTTACTGTGGAATTTCACAATAAGATGAATTTAAAAACTATGATTTCTCTGTGGTTTTGCAATCAGTTTCGGTTAAATAAAGTTTGTAATTAAGATGCATAACAATTATAAAATTAGTGATTATTTAGCAAAGTACAAGATAAACCTTATTAAGCACCTTACTAGGGCATATAAGCCGTGTTAAGGATGCCTATTAACATTTCTGACATCACTTTGTCATGTAAACGTATGTAAATTATGGTAAGTTAAGAAACATGTTAATGCGTTGTCGTTTCAAGAAACGTTGATTTTACCAGAACGGCAATAACATTTGAAGCTGAACGGCATTCCGTAACATATTCAGAGTCATTATCTGTTTCATAGTATTCACATGATCCTCAGATTGTATAGATCGTCCCATGAAATTATTGGTCTCGTACAAATACCGCAGAGTTTGATGTTTATAAAAATCTGCATCGAATGCAAATAGAAACCGGTTGTTGACCTACGTTTCGGCGCTGATAACCAAGCCTTGTTCAGAACACACTATAGCTACAAACTGCCCATAGAGTCTTGGTGCAACATTAATTCAGAACCATGCCTCAATAGGCAGCTTGCGGTTTTAGTGTGTTCCAAAGAAGGAAGAACATTAACACAGAACCGTGCCTCTTTGGGCAGTTTGTAGTTTTAGTGTGTTCCGAAGAAGGCGTGGTTACCCGCGTCGAAACCTAGGTCAACATCCGGTTCCTATTTGTTCTCACCGCACATTTTAATACAAATGGCAGCACTGTTTTCGCACTTACCTCTATTTACGTGTACACATTTTGACAAAGTTTACATTGACGAGAATCTGATATAAGAGATAGAGCTTCTACATCTAGATATGTAATGGAACAAGGAACTTTAGAAATTTGAGGAATAGATCACATTGTGATGTACATTGGAGTATAAATAAATAGTGAATGGCGTTTAAATGTGTTATCATTAATATGAACACTAAGCAGGTTAAAGAAATGTTGGAATATGAATGGGCATTGAAATGGGAAGCAATTCTTGGTGTTCTTAAAATGTCTCTGAAAGGAATTGACTTTTGGGAATACATTAGGGAAGCAAAAGAAAGAAATTGTTTCATTACTTGCGCAAGTCACTTAAATTTAATTTTCATGAATGAAATTTGCTGCTTAATGCTAAATGTAGTTTTAAATACGATCAGGGGCAAGTATCATAAATATAACGTTTCTGGAGGTTACAGAATCGCAAAATATGCGAATGGGAAACAAAGGTGTAAATGCGAGCCTACTTGGTATGAGGAACTGTATCAGCTGTGATACTGAAAGACTAATCGTTCCGAAGTGAAGTGAACTGCAAAGTGTGTGAAAGGGATTTAACGAGTTTAGAAGGGATAAGTAATGGCTGCTCGTGTATTTCTTTAAGAGACTTTCGTTGCTCGTGACCAACTAACGTCATTCTCCGAATAACATCCTCATGTGATCACTCCCATTCGTTGCAGGTGATACCGAGATTTCTTTTCATCTTTACTATACCACAAAAGGTATTGAGTGCTATATAATATTGTGGGAAGTGGCAGTTATTCTTTGTCATGATAAGATTTAACAGTCCTGTGAGGCTTTACTGTGCATTTACACGTGCCAATAAAGGTTCTGGAAACTTCCTGCATGCGCAAATCCACGGCGACCTCACAACATTAGCTGTCTATGATCAAGTAGTGTATAATATACAGTGGGCGGCCACATATTTAATACCTTTATGGAGAAGGGAGTTTTTAAATCTGCCCTCTGTAGTGGGTCACATAATGATACGTCATGGACACAGTTAGTATTTGTATGTTGAGTTGCAACATGGAAATTATTTATGAGCAGTGGTTACCATATGATGAGTAAGTCCTGCAATGACTGCCACAGCCATATGGAGTGTGCAGAATGATTTGAACAAACTCTGATGGTATGCCAGTGCTATAGTTTTTCATATAGTGTCCTCTTCAATGCGGTCACAGTTTTCTTTGCTTGGCATGAGCGCTTTCAATGTCTGATAGTGTGTTGTCGGATCCTCGTTTGTTCCTTGCTCTTGCCGCCTATACATACCCTGTTGTATTTGAGCACGTCCGGTTACTATTCTGTGGGAAAAATGGTATAACATTCCGTTGAAAACCAGTGTTACGTATCTGTGTAGACGTCAAATAGAGCTCGTATGTATCTTGTCAGCATTGATGCTATTGGTAATGGGTAGGGCACTCGTATGATCCATAACCCCTACAATGGCCCCACACTTCGGTGGTATCCCACATTACCTTGCAACAAAACAGATATGCATTTACATCATTCAATATTTGGGGAGCTTCAGTATAGGTTTAGGTCCGTACACGAACGAAGTTTTATTACAACTTTTTAGAATCATTAGTCGTGTCCAATGTAATTTACTCTGTGTATTCCGTTAAGAACCATTAATGTCATTTTCCTAGAATATTTCTAGCGATGGTTGTATGCAAGCTTCTAAGTTAGTTAATGTTATCAGTGATTCCAAGGGTCAAATCGCCTTTTACTGTATATTAACTTTTTCTGTTCTGAGTGATGTATGTGCCTTAGTCTCGTGAGCCAGCAAATGAACCAGCAGGATCGTCAGTAGGGATGAGGTAATAGAAGGATAAGTCGATCAGGAGAGCGCAGTGAGTGCGTTGTAGCTCGCTGTCCAGATTTCGAGAGTTTGCGCTTCTGGATGAGTCATCGAATATATTGCTTCCCCCTACTTATACGGCCCGAGGAGATAGCGAATGTAAAATTAGAGAGATTCGAGCGGTCACGAACGCTTTCCGGCTGTCGTTTTTCCCGCGAACCATACGCGACTGGAACAGGAAAGGGAGGTAATGACAGTGGCACGTGAAGTGCCCTAGTGGGTGGGGCACTCGTGTGATCCATAAGCCCAACTATGGCTCCACACTTAGGTGGGATCCCACGTTACCTTTCAACATAATAGATATACACTCACGTCATTCAATATTTGTTTTACTTCAGTATAGGTATAGGTGCGTGCAGGAACGACGTTTTATTATAATCCTTTAGAAACATTAGTCCTGCTCGATCTGATTAGTACCTGTATTTCCTTAAGAACAATTAAAGTCATTTTTCTAGCGATGGTTTTATGCATGATTCTAGTTGTGTTAATTGTCTCTCCTGAGTGACTTGTGTGCTTTAGTCCCGGTAATTAGGAATTGAACCAGCAGGATCGTCAGTAGGGATGAGGTAATAGAAGGATAAGTCGATCAGGAGAACGCAGTGAGTTAGCACGTAGGTTAGTTATTGGATATGAGCTGATTAACAAATCACTCGCGATCATTTCGTCTATTCTAAAGCTGCCCAGGTAGCCCGTTTTTGAAGAGGCTGTGAAGTGGAAAGGCCAAGAAAAAGCTCTGTTGAACAGAGATGCGGCCGACGTTCTGTACTGACGGTATTTGATTCTTTTGGGAATTTGGCAGTAAATCTTTAATAACTGAGCATACAAAAAGTATTTACTCACATGCAGTGCAATTATTTAAGGTAACTTGCAGTGAACAGCTGGAAAAACAGTAAGAATTTTCATAAAGTTTATGAGGGTCTAACTACATAATGTGAACTCTGAATACAAAGAAATTTTTGGACAATGAAAGTGTTTTAAGAATGAAGATTTTGGATTAAGAATAATTGGAATAGCTTTGATATAACATTTGTCGTATAAACATTTATGTTGCTCAGTATTTTTTATAATTTTTCCTACCAGCCTACGTTTAAAATCAATAGACTTATTAACTACTTTCCTTAGATGCCTAAAACTTTATGCTCGCATTTATGACATTGTTATTTAAAAAGCAGACTTAACTCAAATGATTTCAGTCGATAGTTATTTGTACTATAAATAAATGATTGTGAGTAAAAATTAAGGTAATTTTTTAATAACTAATAAGGGTATATTTTTCTTCCTAGTGAAAGTAAGCTGGTGCCCGTAGGCTACTTTTCTCCAAATGGTAGCTGAAATACAAAAAATAAAATGTCACACCTCTAGCTGAAATTGCTTCTTTTATTAAGCTAATCAAGTCAGAAAATTAGATTCTTGGGAAATTCAGTTTAAAGGTGCATTTCATCGGTTACGCACCTGTGTTGTAGTTCAAACCCTCCAGTTGCATAATATTCTTGGTTTGTGGGTACCTCATCTTCTCTCCTCCTTTTATTGCTCCTCGTTTCTATTCTGGCCTTTTTAGTTGCCTCAAGAACCCATTTTTCGCCCTCGGCCACTCTCAAGGGATCAATTGGCATCAGTGCTAACTGCCCAATCACTAAAGCAAATTACTGCATCTAACACATCTAATCTCAAGGTACTGAAATCAACAATCACAGTTTTAGGCTGGCGTTCCCATATCACATGGTTTAATAAGTCATTTACATTTTGTGTCTTTCCATGTAAGCACTATGACAATAGTTTCGTGTCACTTAGGTCCCTGTATATGGGCTTAGTTGCTTCCAATACCTCAAATGGCAGGGAGTGATGGTGTGCATAAGTCTCACCATTTGTTATTGCTTTTATGTAACGACACCATGTGTGTACACCACTGTCACAGAGAGCATGCTGTGGATGGTTACCCGTAGAAGCTTTATGGAAACAGGTAGCCCATACTGCTTTCTTTATGGCCTCAATATTGTCTCGCTTCCTTCTTATGGCTAAGATAGAATAGAGCGGCACTTTGTCACGTCTTCCTTAGTAAGACGACCCCGACCAACAATTTGTTTGCCATCACTGAGGTTTTTCTCCTTCATATCTTTTGTTAGCTTACGTAAACGTGTACCTATCCTCTCTTCGACATGACCAAAAGACAGTAACATTTCAAATTTGGTAGTTCTTCCTTAAGGCATATTTTCCAACACATTTGCAACCATCTGGACTCTGCGTCTCCAAGGTACTTCACATACCGGCACACATTTAAATTGGATTTTTAAAGTGTTTCGGATATCTGAATCGATTCATTTAACTACCATTTTGTGCACAAAATTCTACATATTCATTGAAGACAAAAAAATATAGAATTTTTTGACCAGATTCACTGGAAAGTGATCTTAAATCACATAAGTAATTTGTTTTAAATATACGAAGATTAAATATAAGTTTTAAAAATGGTAAACCAAACTCAACATGTATTTTTTTTAAATGGTCAGTAGGTACTTAAATTTGTGTACATGGAAACCGAGAACACTTAACACTGAATACCTCTGACTCGTCTCAGTCCAATTGCTGCACGAAATATGTGGATGTTACTGTGGAATTTCACAATAAGATGAAATTTAAAAACTATGATTTCTCTCTGGTTTTGCAATCAGTTTCGGTTAAATAAAGTTTGTAATTAAGATGCATAACAATTATAAAATTAGTGATTATTTAGCAAAGTACAAGATAAACCTTATTAAGCACCTTACTAGGGCATATAAGCCGTGTTAAGGATGCCTATTAACATTTCTGACATCACTTTGTCATGTAAACGTATGTAAATTATGGTAAGTTAAGAAACATGTTAATGCGTTGTCGTTTCAAGAAACGTTGATTTTACCAGATCGGCAATAACATTTGAAGCTGAACTGCATTCCGTAACATATTCAGAGTCATTATCTGTTTCATAGTATTCACATGATCCTCAGATTGTATAGATCGTCCCATGAAATTATTAGTCTCGTACAAATACCGCAGAGTTTGATGTTTATACAAATCTGCATCGAATGCAAATAGAAACCGGTTGTTGACCTACGTTTCGGCGCTGATAACCAAGCCTTGTTCAGAACACACTATAGCTACAAACTGCCCATAGAGTCTTGGTGCAACATTAATTCAGAACCATGCCTCAATAGGCAGCTTGCGGTTTTAGTGTGTTCCAAAGAAGGAAGAACATTAACACAGAACCGTACCTCTTTGGGCAGTTTGTAGTTTTAGTGTGTTCCGAAGAAGGCGTGGTTACCCGCGTCGAAACCTAGGTCAACATCCGGTTTCTATTTGTTCTCACCGCAGATTTTAATACAAATGGCAGCACTGTTTTCGCACTTACCTCTATTTACGTGTACACAACTTGACAAAGTTTACATTGACGAGAATCTGATATAAGAGATAGAGCTTCAACATCTAGATATGTAATGGAACAAGGAACTTTAGAAATTTGAGGAATAGATCATATTGTGATGTACATTGGAGTATAAATAAATAGTGAATGGCGTTTAAATGTGTTATCATTAATATGAACACTAAGCAGGTTAAAGAAATGTTGGAATATGAATGGGCATTGAAATGGGAAGCAATTCTTGGTGTTCTTAAAATGTCTCTGAAAGGAATTGACTTTTGGGAATACATTAGGGAAGCAAAAGAAAGAAATTGTTTCATTACTTGCGCAAGTCACTTAAATTTAATTTTCATGAATGAAATTTGCTGCTTAATGCTAAATGTAGTTTTAAATACGATCAGGGGCAAGTATCATAAATATAACGTTTCTGGAGGTTACAGGATCGCAAAATATGCGAATGGGAAACAAAGGTGTAAATGCGAGCCTACTTGGTATGAGGAACTGTATCAGCTGTGATACTGAAAGACTAATCGTTCCGAAGTGAAGTGAACTGCAAAGTGTGTGAAAGGGATTTAACGAGTTTAGAAGGGATAAGTAATGGCTGCTCGTGTATTTCTTTAAGAGACTTTCGTTGCTCGTGACCAACTAACGTCATTCTCCGAATAACATCCTCATGTGATCACTCCCATTCGTTGCAGGTGATACCGAGATTTCTTTTCATCTTTACTATACCACAAAAGGTATTGAGTGCTATATAATATTGTGGGAAGTGGCAGTTATTCTTTGTCATGATACGATTTAACAGTCCTGTGAGGCTTTACTGTGCATTTACACGTGCCAATAAAGGTTCTGGAAACTTCCTGCATGCGCAAATCCACGGCGACCTCACAACATTAGCTGTCTATGATCAAGTAGTGTATAATATACAGTGGGCGGCCACATATTTAATACCTTTATGGAGAAGGGAGTTTTTAAATCTGCCCTCTGTAGTGGGTCACATAATGATACGTCATGGTCACAGTTAGTGCTCGTATGTTGAGTTGCAACATGGAAATTATTTATGAGCAGTGGTTACCATATGATGAGTAAGTCCTGCAATGACTGCCACAGCCATATGGAGTGTGCAGAATGATTTGAACAAACTCTGATGGTATGCCAGTGCTATAGTTTTTCATATAGTGTCCTCTTCAATGCGGTCACAGTTTTCTTTGCTTGGCATGAGCGCTTTCAATGTCTGATAGTGTGTTGTCAGAACCTCGTTTGTTCCTTGCTCTTGCCGCCTATACATACCCTGTTGTATTTGAGCACGTCCGGTTACTATTCTGTGGGAAAAATGGTATAACATTCAGTTGAAAACCAGTGTTACGTATCTGTGTAGACGTCAAATAGAGCTCGTATGTATCTTGTCAGCATTGATGCTATTGGTAATGGGTAGGGCACTCGTGTGATCCATAACCCCTACAATGGCCCCACACTTCGGTGGTATCCCACATTACCTTGCAACAAAACAGATATGCATTTACGTCATTCAATATTTGGGGAGCTTCAGTGTAGGTTTAGGTCCGTACACGAACGAAGTTTTATTACAACTTTTTAGAATCATTAGTCGTGTCCAATGTAATTTACTCTGTGTATTCCGTTAAGAACCATTAATGTCATTTTCCTAGAATATTTCTAGCGATGGTTGTATGCAAGCTTCTAAGTTAGTTAATGTTATCAGTGATCCCAAGGGTCAAATCGCCTTTTACTGTATATTAACTTTTTCTGTTCTGAGTGATGTATGTGCCTTAGTCTCGTGAGCCAGCAAATGAACCAGCAGGATCGTCAGTAGGGATGAGGTAATAGAAGGATAAGTCGATCAGGAGAGCGCAGTGAGTGCATTGTAGCTCGCTGTCCAGATTTCGAGAGTTTGCGCTTCTGGATGAGTCATCGAATATATTGCTTCCCCCTACTTATACGGCCCGAGGAGATAGCGAATGTAAAATTAGAGAGATTCGAGCGGTCACGAACGCTTTCCGGCTGTCGTTTTTCCCGCGAACCATACGCGACTGGAACAGGAAAGGGAGGTAATGACAGTGGCACGTGAAGTGCCCTAGTGGGTGGGGCACTCGTGTGATCCATAAGCCCAACTATGGCTCCACACTTAGGTGGGATCCCACGTTACCTTTCAACATAATAGATATACACTCACGTCATTCAATATTTGTTTTACTTCAGTATAGGTATAGGTGCGTGCAGGAACGACGTTTTATTATAATCCTTTAGAAACATTAGTCCTGCTCGATCTGATTAGTACCTGTATTTCCTTAAGAACAATTAAAGTCATTTTTCTAGCGATGGTTTTATGCATGATTCTAGTTGTGTTAATTGTCTCTCCTGAGTGACTTGTGTGCTTTAGTCCCGGTAATTAGGAATTGAACCAGCAGGATCGTCAGTAGGGATGAGGTAATAGAAGGATAAGTCGATCAGGAGAACGCAGTGAGTTAGCACGTAGGTTAGTTATTGGATATGAGCTGATTAACAAATCACTCGCGATCATTTCGTCTATTCTAAAGCTGCCCAGGTAGCCCGTTTTTGAAGAGGCTGTGAAGTGGAAAGGCCAAGAAAAAGCTCTGTTGAACAGAGATGCGGCCGACGTCCTGTACTGACGGTATTTGATTCTTTTGGGAAATTGGCAGTAAATCTTTAATAACTGAGCATACAAAAAATATTTACCCACATGCAGTGCAATTATTTAAGGTAACTTGCAGTGAACAGCTGGAAAAACAGTAAGAATTTTCATAAAGTTTATGAGGGTCTAACTACATAATGTGAACTCTGAATACAAAGAAATTTTTGGACAATGAAAGAGTTTTAAGAATGAAGATTTTGGATTAAGAATAATTGGAATAGCTTTGATATAACATTTGTCGTATAAACATTTATGTTGCTCAGTATTTTTTATAATTTTTCCTACCAGCCTACGTTTAAAATCAATAGACTTATTAACTACTTTCCTTAGATGCCTAAAACTTTATGCTCGCATTTATGACATTGTTATTTAAAAAGCAGACTTAACTCAAATGATTTCAGTCGATAGTTATTTGTACTATAAATAAATGACTGTGAGTAAAAATTAAGGTAATTTTTTAATAACTAATAAGGGTATATTTTTCTTCCTAGTGAAAGTAAGCTGGTGCCCGTAGGCTACTTTTCTCCAAATGGTAGCTGAAATACAAAAAATAAAATGTCACACCTCTAGCTGAAATTGCTTTTTTTATTAAGCTAATCAAGTCAGAAAATTAGATTCTTGGGAAATTCAGTTTAAAGGTGCATTTCATCGGTTACGCACCTGTGTTGTAGTTCAAACCCTCCAGTTGCATAATATTCTTGGTTTGTGGGTACCTCATCTTCTCTCCTCCTTTTATTGCTCCTCGTTTCTATTCTGGCCTTTTTAGTTGCCTCAAGAACCCATTTTTCGCCCTCGGCCACTCTCAAGGGATCAATTGGCATCAGTGCTAACTGCCCAATCACTAAAGCAAATTACTGCATCTAACACATCTAATCTCAAGGTACTGAAATCAACAATCACAGTTTTAGGCAGGCGTTCCCATATCACATGGTTTAATAAGTCATTTACATTTTGTGTCTTTCCATGTAAGCACTATGACAATAGTTTCGTGTCACTTAGGTCCCTGTATATGGGCTTAGTTGCTTCCAATACCTCAAATGGCAGGGAGTGATGGTGTGCATAAGTCTCACCATTTGTTATTGCTTTTATGTAACGACCCCATGTGTGTACACCACTGTCACAGAGAGCATGCTGTGGATGGTTACCCGTAGAAGCTTTATGGAAACAGGTAGCCCATACTGCTTTCTTTATGGCCTCAATACTGTCTCGCTTCCTTCTTATGGCTAAGATAGAATAGAGCGGCACTTTGTCACGTCTTCCTTAGTAAGACGACCCCGACCAACAATTTGTTTGCCATCACTGAGGTTTTTCTCCTTCATATCTTTTGTTAGCTTACGTAAACGTGTACCTATCCTCTCTTCGACATGACCAAAAGACAGTAACATTTCAAATTTGGCAGTTCTTCCTTAAGGCATATTTTCCAACACATTTGCAACCATCTGGACTCTGCGTCTCCAAGGTACTTCACATACCGGCACACATTTAAATTGGATTTTTAAAGTGTTTCGGATGTCTGAATCGATTCATTTAACTACCATTTTGTGCACAAAATTCTACATATTCATTGAAGACAAAAAAATATAGAATTTTTTGACCAGATTCACTGGAAAGTGATCTTAAATCACATAAGTAATTTGTTTTAAATATACGAAGATTAAATATAAGTTTTTAAAATGGTAAACCAAACTCAACATGTATTTTTTTTAAATGGTCAGTAGGTACTTAAATTTGTGTACATGGAAACCGAGAACACTTAACACTGAATACCTCTGACTCGCCTCAGTCCAATTGCTGCACGAAATATGTGGATGTTACTGTGGAATTTCACAATAAGATGAAATTTAAGAACTATGATTTCTCTCTGGTTTTGCAATCAGTTTCGGTTAAATAAAGTTTGTAATTAAGATGCATAACAATTATAAAATTAGTGATTATTTAGCAAAGTACAAGATAAACCTTATTAAGCACCTTACTAGGGCATATAAGCCGTGTTAAGGATGCCTATTAACATTTCTGACATCACTTTGTCATGTAAACGTATGTAAATTATGGTAAGTTAAGAAACATGTTAATGCGTTGTCGTTTCAAGAAACGTTGATTTTACCAGATCGGCAATAACATTTGAAGCTGAACTGCATTCCGTAACATATTCAGAGTCATTATCTGTTTCATAGTATTCACATGATCCTCAGATTGTATAGATCGTCCCATGAAATTATTAGTCTCGTACAAATACCGCAGAGTTTGATGTTTATACAAATCTGCATCGAATGCAAATAGAAACCGGTTGTTGACCTACATTTCGGCGCTGATAACCAAGCCTTGTTCAGAACACACTATAGCTACAAACTGCCCATAGAGTCTTGGTGCAACATTAATTCAGAACCATGCCTCAATAGGCAGCTTGCGGTTTTAGTGTGTTCCAAAGAAGGAAGAACATTAACACAGAACCGTACCTCTTTGGGCAGTTTGTAGTTTTAGTGTGTTCCGAAGAAGGCGTGGTTACCCGCGTCGAAACCTAGGTCAACATCCGGTTTCTATTTGTTCTCACCGCAGATTTTAATACAAATGGCAGCACTGTTTTCGCACTTACCTCTATTTACGTGTACACAACTTGACAAAGTTTACATTGACGAGAATCTGATATAAGAGATAGAGCTTCTTCATCTAGATATGTAATGGAACAAGGAACTTTAGAAATTTGAGGAATAGATCATATTGTGATGTACATTGGAGTATAAATAAATAGTGAATGGCGTTTAAATGTGTTATCATTAATATGAACACTAAGCAGGTTAAAGAAATGTTGGAATATGAATGGGCATTGAAATGGGAAGCAATTCTTGGTGTTCTTAAAATGTCTCTGAAAGGAATTGACTTTTGGGAATACATTAGGGAAGCAAAAGAAAGAAATTGTTTCATTACTTGCGCAAGTCACTTAAATTTAATTTTCATGAATGAAATTTGCTGCTTAATGCTAAATGTAGTTTTAAATACGATCAGGGGCAAGTATCATAAATATAACGTTTCTGGAGGTTACAGGATCGCAAAATATGCGAATGGGAAACAAAGGTGTAAATGCGAGCCTACTTGGTATGAGGAACTGTATCAGCTGTGATACTGAAAGACTAATCGTTCCGAAGTGAAGTGAACTGCAAAGTGTGTGAAAGGGATTTAACGAGTTTAGAAGGGATAAGTAATGGCTGCTCGTGTATTTCTTTAAGAGACTTTCGTTGCTCGTGACCAACTAACGTCATTCTCCGAATAACATCCTCATGTGATCACTCGCATTCGTTGCAGGTGATACCGAGATTTCTTTTCATCTTTACTATACCACAAAAGGTATTGAGTGCTATATAATATTGTGGGAAGTGGCAGTTATTCTTTGTCATGATACGATTTAACAGTCCTGTGAGGCTTTACTGTGCATTTACACGTGCCAATAAAGGTTCTGGAAACTTCCTGCATGCGCAAATCCACGGCGACCTCACAACATTAGCTGTCTATGATCAAGTAGTGTATAATATACAGTGGGCGGCCACATATTTAATACCTTTATGGAGAAGGGAGTTTTTAAATCTGCCCTCTGTAGTGGGTCACATAATGATACGTCATGGTCACAGTTAGTGCTCGTATGTTGAGTTGCAACATGGAAATTATTTATGAGCAGTGGTTACCATATGATGAGTAAGTCCTGCAATGACTGCCACAGCCATATGGAGTGTGCAGAATGATTTGAACAAACTCTGATGGTATGCCAGTGCTATAGTTTTTCATATAGTGTCCTCTTCAATGCGGTCACAGTTTTCTTTGCTTGGCATGAGCGCTTTCAATGTCTGATAGTGTGTTGTCAGAACCTCGTTTGTTCCTTGCTCTTGCCGCCTATACATACCCTGTTGTATTTGAGCACGTCCGGTTACTATTCTGTGGGAAAAATGGTATAACATTCAGTTGAAAACCAGTGTTACGTATCTGTGTAGACGTCAAATAGAGCTCGTATGTATCTTGTCAGCATTGATGCTATTGGTAATGGGTAGGGCACTCGTGTGATCCATAACCCCTACAATGGCCCCACACTTCGGTGGTATCCCACATTACCTTGCAACAAAACAGATATGCATTTACGTCAATCAATATTTGGGGAGCTTCAGTATAGGTTTAGGTCCGTACACGAACGAAGTTTTATTACAACTTTTTAGAATCATTAGTCGTGTCCAATGTAATTTACTCTGTGTATTCCGTTAAGAACCATTAATGTCATTTTCCTAGAATATTTCTAGCGATGGTTGTATGCAAGCTTCTAAATTAGTTAATGTTATCAGTGATCCCAAGGGTCAAATCGCCTTTTACTGTATACTAACTTTTTCTGTTCTGAGTGATGTATGTGCCTTAGTCTCGTGAGCCAGCAAATGAACCAGCAGGATCGTCAGTAGGGATGAGGTAATAGAAGGATAAGTCGATCAGGAGAGCGCAGTGAGTGCGTTGTAGCTCGCTGTCCAGATTTCGAGAGTTTGTGCTTCTGGATGAGTCATCGAATATATTGCTTGCCCCTACTTATACGGCCCGAGGAGATAGCGAATGTAAAATTAGAGAGATTCGAGCGGTCACGAACGCTTTCCGGCTGTCGTTTTTCCCGCGAACCATACGCGACTGGAACAGGAAAGGGAGGTAATGACAGTGGCACGTGAAGTGCCCTAGTGGGTGGGGCACTCGTGTGATCCATAAGCCCAACTATGGCTCCACACTTAGGTGGGATCCCACGTTACCTTTCAACATAATAGATATACACTCACGTCATTCAATATTTGTTTTACTTCAGTATAGGTATAGGTGCGTGCAGGAACGACGTTTTATTATAATCCTTTAGAAACATTAGTCCTGCTCGATCTGATTAGT
Source organism: Schistocerca americana (assembly GCF_021461395.2). Taxonomy (NCBI): domain Eukaryota; kingdom Metazoa; phylum Arthropoda; class Insecta; order Orthoptera; family Acrididae; genus Schistocerca; species Schistocerca americana. Next base: position 467,898,228 of record NC_060130.1, read on the forward strand.
ACCTGTATTTCCTTAAGAACAATTAAAGTCATTTTTCTAGCGATGGTTTTATGCATGATTCTAGTTGTGTTAATTGTCTCTCCTGAGTGACTTGTGTGCTTTAGTCCCGGTAATTAGGAATTGAACCAGCAGGATCGTCAGTAGGGATGAGGTAATAGAAGGATAAGTCGATCAGGAGAACGCAGTGAGTTAGCACGTAGGTTAGTTATTGGATATGAGCTGATTAACAAATCACTCGCGATCATTTCGTCTATTCTAAAGCTGCCCAGGTAGCCCGTTTTTGAAGAGGCTGTGAAGTGGAAAGGCCAAGAAAAAGCTCTGTTGAACAGAGATGCGGCCGACGTCCTGTACTGACGGTATTTGATTCTTTTGGGAAATTGGCAGTAAATCTTTAATAACTGAGCATACAAAAAATATTTACCCACATGCAGTGCAATTATTTAAGGTAACTTGCAGTGAACAGCTGGAAAAACAGTAAGAATTTTCATAAAGTTTATGAGGGTCTAACTACATAATGTGAGCTCTGAATACAAAGAAATTTTTGGACAATGAAAGTGTTTTAAGAATGAAGATTTTGGATTAAGAATAATTGGAATAGCTTTGATATAACATTTGTCGTATAAACATTTATGTTGCTCAGTATTTTTTATAATTTTTCCTACCAGCCTACGTTTAAAATCAATAGACTTATTAACTACTTTCCTTAGATGCCTAAAACTTTATGCTCGCATTTATGACATTGTTATTTAAAAAGCAGACTTAACTCAAATGATTTCAGTCGCTAGTTTTTTGTACTATAAATAAATGACTGTGAGTAAAATTTAAGGTAATTTTTTAATAACTAATAAGGGTATATTTTTCTTCCTGGTGAAAGTAAGCTGGTGCCCGTAGGCTACTTTTCTCCAAATGGTAGCTGAAATACAAAAAATAAAATGTCACACCTCTAGCTGAAATTGCTTTTTTTATTAAGCTAATCAAGTCAGAAAATTAGATTCTTGGGAAATTCAGTTTAAAGGTGCATTTCATCGGTTACGCACCTGTGTTGTAGTTCAAACCCTCCAGTTGCATAATATTCTTGGTTTGTGGGTACCTCATCTTCTCTCCTCCTTTTATTGCTCCTCGTTTCTATTCTGGCCTTTTTAGTTGCCTCAAGAACCCATTTTTCGCCCTCGGCCACTCTCAAGGGATCAATTGGCATCAGTGCTAACTGCCCAATCACTAAAGCAAATTACTGCATCTAACACATCTAATCTCAAGGTACTGAAATCAACAATCACAGTTTTAGGCAGGCGTTCCCATATCACATGGTTTAATAAGTCATTTACATTTTGTGTCTTTCCATGTAAGCACTATGACAATAGTTTCGTGTCACTTAGGTCCCTGTATATGGGCTTAGTTGCTTCCAATACCTCAAATGGCAGGGAGTGATGGTGTGCATAAGTCTCACCATTTGTTATTGCTTTTATGTAACGACACCATGTGTGTACACCACTGTCACAGAGAGCATGCTGTGGATGGTTACCCGTAGAAGCTTTATGGAAACAGGTAGCCCATACTGCTTTCTTTATGGCCTCAATATTATCTCGCTTCCTTCTTATGGCTAAGATAGAATAGAGCGGCACTTTGTCACGTCTTCCTTAGTAAGACGACCCCGACCAACAATTTGTTTGCCATCACTGAGGTTTTTCTCCTTCATATCTTTTGTTAGCTTACGTAAACGTGTACCTATCCTCTCTTCGACATGACCAAAAGACAGTAACATTTCAAATTTGGCAGTTCTTCCTTAAGGCATATTTTCCAACACATTTGCAACCATCTGGACTCTGCGTCTCCAAGGTACTTCACATACCGGCACACATTTAAATTGGATTTTTAAAGTGTTTCGGATATCTGAATCGATTCATTTAACTACCATTTTGTGCACAAAATTCTACATATTCATTGAAGACAAAAAAATATAGAATTTTTTGACCAGATTCACTGGAAAGTGATCTTAAATCACATAAGTAATTTGTTTTAAATATACGAAGATTAAATATAAGTTTTTAAAATGGTAAACCAAACTCAACATGTATTTTTTTAAATGGTCAGTAGGTACTTAAATTTGTGTACATGGAAACCGAGAACACTTAACACTGAATACCTCTGACTCGCCTCAGTCCAATTGCTGCACGAAATATGTGGATGTTACTGTGGAATTTCACAATAAGATGAAATTTAAAAACTGTGATTTCTCTCTGGTTTTGCAATCAGTTTCGGTTAAATAAAGTTTGTAATTAAGATGCATAACAATTATAAAATTAGTGATTATTTAGCAAAGTACAAGATAAACCTTATTAAGCACCTTACTAGGGCATATAAGCCGTGTTAAGGATGCCTATTAACATTTCTGACATCACTTTGTCATGTAAACGTATGTAAATTGTGGTAAGTTAAGAAACATGTTAATGCGTTGTCGTTTCAAGAAACGTTGATTTTACCAGATCGGCAATAACATTTGAAGCTGAACTGCATTCCGTAACATATTCAGAGTCATTATCTGTTTCATAGTATTCACATGATCCTCAGATTGTATAGATCGTCCCATGAAATTATTAGTCTCGTACAAATACCGCAGAGTTTGATGTTTATACAAATCTGCATCGAATGCAAATAGAAACCGGTTGTTGACCTACGTTTCGGCGCTGATAACCAAGCCTTGTTCAGAACACACTATAGCTACAAACTGCCCATAGAGTCTTGGTACAACATTAATTCAGAACCATGCCTCAATAGGCAGCTTGCGGTTTTAGTGTGTTCCAAAGAAGGAAGAACATTAACACAGAACCGTACCTCTTTGGGCAGTTTGTAGTTTTAGTGTGTTCCGAAGAAGGCGTGGTTACCCGCGTCGAAACCTAGGTCAACATCCGGTTTCTATTTGTTCTCACCGCAGATTTTAATACAAATGGCAGCACTGTTTTCGCACTTACTTCTATTTACGTGTACACAACTTGACAAAGTTTACATTGACGAGAATCTGATATAAGAGATAGAGCTTCTTCATCTAGATATGTAATGGAACAAGGAACTTTAGAAATTTGAGGAATAGATCATATTGTGATGTACATTGGAGTATAAATAAATAGTGAATGGCGTTTAAATGTGTTATCATTAATATGAACACTAAGCAGGTTAAAGAAATGTTGGAATATGAATGGGCATTGAAATGGGAAGCAATTCTTGGTGTTCTTAAAATGTCTCTGAAAGGAATTGACTTTTGGGAATACATTAGGGAAGCAAAAGAAAGAAATTGTTTCATTACTTGCGCAAGTCACTTAAATTTAATTTTCATGAATGAAATTTGCTGCTTAATGCTAAATGTAGTTTTAAATACGATCAGGGGCAAGTATCATAAATATAACGTTTCTGGAGGTTACAGGATCGCAAAATATGCGAATGGGAAACAAAGGTGTAAATGCGAGCCTACTTGGTATGAGGAACTGTATCAGCTGTGATACTGAAAGACTAATCGTTCCGAAGTGAAGTGAACTGCAAAGTGTGTGAAAGGGATTTAACGAGTTTAGAAGGGATAAGTAATGGCTGCTCGTGTATTTCTTTAAGAGACTTTCGTTGCTCGTGACCAACTAACGTCATTCTCCGAATAACATCCTCATGTGATCACTCCCATTCATTGCAGGTGATACCGAGATTTCTTTTCATCTTTACTATACCACAAAAGGTATTGAGTGCTATATAATATTGTGGGAAGTGGCAGTTATTCTTTGTCATGATACGATTTAACAGTCCTGTGAGGCTTTACTGTGCATTTACACGTGCCAATAAAGGTTCTGGAAACTTCCTGCATGCGCAAATCCACGGCGACCTCACAACATTAGCTGTCTATGATCAAGTAGTGTATAATATACAGTGGGCGGCCACATATTTAATACCTTTATGGAGAAGGGAGTTTTTAAATCTGCCCTCTGTAGTGGGTCACATAATGATACGTCATGGTCACAGTTAGTGCTCGTATGTTGAGTTGCAACATGGAAATTATTTATGAGCAGTGGTTACCATATGATGAGTAGGATTCTGCAATGACTGCCACAGCCATATGGAGTGTGCAGAATGATTTGAACAAACTCTGATGGTATGCCAGTGCTATAGTTTTTCATATAGTGTCCTCTTCAATGCGGTCACAGTTTTCTTTGCTTGGCATGAGCGCTTTCAATGTCTGATAGTGTGTTGTCAGAACCTCGTTTGTTCCTTGCTCTTGCCGCCTATACATACCCTATTGTATTTGAGCACGTCCGGTTACTATTCTGTGGGAAAAATGGTATAACATTCAGTTGAAAACCAGTGTTACGTATCTGTGTAGACGTCAAATAGAGCTCGTATGTATCTTGTCAGCATTGATGCTATTGGTAATGGGTAGGGCACTCGTGTGATCCATAACCCCTACAATGGCCCCACACTTCGGTGGTATCCCACATTACCTTGCAACAAAACAGATATGCATTTACGTCATTCAATATTTGGGGAGCTTCAGTATAGGTTTAGGTCCGTACACGAACGAAGTTTTATTACAACTTTTTAGAATCATTAGTCGTGTCCAATGTAATTTACTCTGTGTATTCCGTTAAGAACCATTAATGTCATTTTCCTAGAATATTTCTAGCGATGTTTGTATGCAAGCTTCTAAGTTAGTTAATGTTATCAGTGATTCCAAGGGTCAAATCGCCTTTTGCTGTATATTAACTTTTTCTGTTCTGAGTGATGTATGTGCCTTAGTCTCGTGAGCCAGCAAATGAACCAGCAGGATCGTCAGTAGGGATGAGGTAATAGAAGGATAAGTCGATCAGGAGAGCGCAGTGAGTGCGTTGTAGCTCGCTGTCCAGATTTCGAGAGTTTGCGCTTCTGGATGAGTCATCGAATATATTGCTTCCCCCTACTTATACGGCCCGAGGAGATAGCGAATGTAAAATTAGAGAGATTCGAGCGGTCACGAACGCTTTCCGGCTGTCGTTTTTCCCGCGAACCATACGCGACTGGAACAGGAAAGGGAGGTAATGACAGTGGCACGTGAAGTGCCCTAGTGGGTGGGGCACTCGTGTGATCCATAAGCCCAACTATGGCTCCACACTTAGGTGGGATCCCACGTTACCTTTCAACATAATAGATATACACTCACGTCATTCAATATTTGTTTTACTTCAGTATAGGTATAGGTGCGTGCAGGAACGACGTTTTATTATAATCCTTTAGAAACATTAGTCCTGCTCGATCTGATTAGTACCTGTATTTCCTTAAGAACAATTAAAGTCATTTTTCTAGCGATGGTTTTATGCATGATTCTAGTTGTGTTAATTGTCTCTCCTGAGTGACTTGTGTGCTTTAGTCCCGGTAATTAGGAATTGAACCAGCAGGATCGTCAGTAGGGATGAGGTAATAGAAGGATAAGTCGATCAGGAGAACGCAGTGAGTTAGCACGTAGGTTAGTTATTGGATATGAGCTGATTAACAAATCACTCGCGATCATTTCGTCTATTCTAAAGCTGCCCAGGTAGCCCGTTTTTGAAGAGGCTGTGAAGTGGAAAGGCCAAGAAAAAGCTCTGTTGAACAGAGATGCGGCCGACGTCCTGTACTGACGGTATTTGATTCTTTTGGGAAATTGGCAGTAAATCTTTAATAACTGAGCATACAAAAAATATTTACCCACATGCAGTGCAATTATTTAAGGTAACTTGCAGTGAACAGCTGGAAAAACAGTAAGAATTTTCATAAAGTTTATGAGGGTCTAACTACATAATGTGAACTCTGAATACAAAGAAATTTTTGGACAATGAAAGTGTTTTAAGAATGAAGATTTTGGATTAAGAATAATTGGAATAGCTTTGATATAACATTTGTCGTATAAACATTTATGTTGCTCAGTATTTTTTATAATTTTTCCTACCAGCCTACGTTTAAAATCAATAGACTTATTAACTACTTTCCTTAGATGCCTAAAACTTTATGCTCGCATTTATGACATTGTTATTTAAAAAGCAGACTTAACTCAAATGATTTCAGTCGCTAGTTTTTTGTACTATAAATAAATGACTGTGAGTAAAATTTAAGGTAATTTTTTAATAACTAATAAAGGTATATTTTTCTTCCTGGTGAAAGTAAGCTGGTGCCCGTAGGCTACTTTTCTCCAAGTGGTAGCTGAAATACAAAAAATAAAATGTCACACCTCTAGCTGAAATTGCTTTTTTTATTAAGCTAATCAAGTCAGAAAATTAGATTCTTGGGAAATTCAGTTTAAAGGTGCATTTCATCGGTTACGCACCTGTGTTGTAGTTCAAACCCTCCAGTTGCATAATATTCTTGGTTTGTGGGTACCTCATCTTCTCTCCTCCTTTTATTGCTCCTCGTTTCTATTCTGGCCTTTTTAGTTGCCTCAAGAACCCATATTTCGCCCTCGACCACTCTCAAGGGATCAATTGGCATCAGTGCTAACTGCCCAATCACTAAAGCAAATTACTGCATCTAACACATCTAATCTCAAGGTACTGAAATCAACAATCACAGTTTTAGGCAGGCGTTCCCATATCACATGGTTTAATAAGTCATTTACATTTTGTGTCTTTCCATGTAAGCACTATGACAATAGTTTCGTGTCACTTAGGTCCCTGTATATGGGCTTAGTTGCTTCCAATACCTCAAATGGCAGGGAGTGATGGTGTGCATAAGTCTCACCATTTGTTATTGCTTTTATGTAACGACACCATGTGTGTACACCACTGTCACAGAGAGCATGCTGTGGATGGTTACCCGTAGAAGCTTTATGGAAACAGGTAGCCCATACTGCTTTCTTTATGGCCTCAATATTATCTCGCTTCCTTCTTATGGCTAAGATAGAATAGAGCGGCACTTTGTCACGTCTTCCTTAGTAAGACGACCCCGACCAACAATTTGTTTGCCATCACTGAGGTTTTTCTCCTTCATATCTTTTGTTAGCTTACGTAAACGTGTACCTATCCTCTCTTCGACATGACCAAAAGACAGTAACATTTCAAATTTGGCAGTTCTTCCTTAAGGCATATTTTCCAACACATTTGCAACCATCTGGACTCTGCGTCTCCAAGGTACTTCACATACCGGCACACATTTAAATTGGATTTTTAAAGTGTTTCGGATATCTGAATCGATTCATTTAACTACCATTTTGTGCACAAAATTCTACATATTCATTGAAGACAAAAAAATATAGAATTTTTTGACCAGATTCACTGGAAAGTGATCTTAAATCACATAAGTAATTTGTTTTAAATATACGAAGATTAAATATAAGCTTTTAAAATGGTAAACCAAACTCAACATGTATTTTTTTAAATGGTCAGTAGGTACTTAAATTTGTGTACATGGAAACCGAGAACACTTAACACTGAATACCTCTGACTCGCCTCAGTCCAATTGCTGCACGAAATATGTGGATGTTACTGTGGAATTTCACAATAAGATGAAATTTAAAAACTGTGATTTCTCTCTGGTTTTGCAATCAGTTTCGGTTAAATAAAGTTTGTAATTAAGATGCATAACAATTATAAAATTAGTGATTATTTAGCAAAGTACAAGATAAACCTTATTAAGCACCTTACTAGGGCATATAAGCCGTGTTAAGGATGCCTATTAACATTTCTGACATCACTTTGTCATGTAAACGTATGTAAATTGTGGTAAGTTAAGAAACATGTTAATGCGTTGTCGTTTCAAGAAACGTTGATTTTACCAGATCGGCAATAACATTTGAAGCTGAACTGCATTCCGTAACATATTCAGAGTCATTATCTGTTTCATAGTATTCACATGATCCTCAGATTGTATAGATCGTCCCATGAAATTATTAGTCTCGTACAAATACCGCAGAGTTTGATGTTTATACAAATCTGCATCGAATGCAAATAGAAACCGGTTGTTGACCTACGTTTCGGCGCTGATAACCAAGCCTTGTTCAGAACACACTATAGCTACAAACTGCCCATAGAGTCTTGGTACAACATTAATTCAGAACCATGCCTCAATAGGCAGCTTGCGGTTTTAGTGTGTTCCAAAGAAGGAAGAACATTAACACAGAACCGTACCTCTTTGGGCAGTTTGTAGTTTTAGTGTGTTCCGAAGAAGGCGTGGTTACCCGCGTCGAAACCTAGGTCAACATCCGGTTTCTATTTGTTCTCACCGCAGATTTTAATACAAATGGCAGCACTGTTTTCGCACTTACTTCTATTTACGTGTACACAACTTGACAAAGTTTACATTGACGAGAATCTGATATAAGAGATAGAGCTTCTTCATCTAGATATGTAATGGAACAAGGAACTTTAGAAATTTGAGGAATAGATCATATTGTGATGTACATTGGAGTATAAATAAATAGTGAATGGCGTTTAAATGTGTTATCATTAATATGAACACTAAGCAGGTTAAAGAAATGTTGGAATATGAATGGGCATTGAAATGGGAAGCAATTCTTGGTGTTCTTAAAATGTCTCTGAAAGGAATTGACTTTTGGGAATACATTAGGGAAGCAAAAGAAAGAAATTGTTTCATTACTTGCGCAAGTCACTTAAATTTAATTTTCATGAATGAAATTTGCTGCTTAATGCTAAATGTAGTTTTAAATACGATCAGGGGCAAGTATCATAAATATAACGTTTCTGGAGGTTACAGGATCGCAAAATATGCGAATGGGAAACAAAGGTGTAAATGCGAGCCTACTTGGTATGAGGAACTGTATCAGCTGTGATACTGAAAGACTAATCGTTCCGAAGTGAAGTGAACTGCAAAGTGTGTGAAAGGGATTTAACGAGTTTAGAAGGGATAAGTAATGGCTGCTCGTGTATTTCTTTAAGAGACTTTCGTTGCTCGTGACCAACTAACGTCATTCTCCGAATAACATCCTCATGTGATCACTCCCATTCATTGCAGGTGATACCGAGATTTCTTTTCATCTTTACTATACCACAAAAGGTATTGAGTGCTATATAATATTGTGGGAAGTGGCAGTTATTCTTTGTCATGATACGATTTAACAGTCCTGTGAGGCTTTACTGTGCATTTACACGTGCCAATAAAGGTTCTGGAAACTTCCTGCATGCGCAAATCCACGGCGACCTCACAACATTAGCTGTCTATGATCAAGTAGTGTATAATATACAGTGGGCGGCCACATATTTAATACCTTTATGGAGAAGGGAGTTTTTAAATCTGCCCTCTGTAGTGGGTCACATAATGATACGTCATGGTCACAGTTAGTGCTCGTATGTTGAGTTGCAACATGGAAATTATTTATGAGCAGTGGTTACCATATGATGAGTAAGTCCTGCAATGACTGCCACAGCCATATGGAGTGTGCAGAATGATTTGAACAAACTCTGATGGTATGCCAGTGCTATAGTTTTTCATATAGTGTCCTCTTCAATGCGGTCACAGTTTTCTTTGCTTGGCATGAGCGCTTTCAATGTCTGATAGTGTGTTGTCAGAACCTCGTTTGTTCCTTGCTCTTGCCGCCTATACATACCCTATTGTATTTGAGCACGTCCGGTTACTATTCTGTGGGAAAAATGGTATAACATTCAGTTGAAAACCAGTGTTACGTATCTGTGTAGACGTCAAATAGAGCTCGTATGTATCTTGTCAGCATTGATGCTATTGGTAATGGGTAGGGCACTCGTGTGATCCATAACCCCTACAATGGCCCCACACTTCGGTGGTATCCCACATTACCTTGCAACAAAACAGATATGCATTTACGTCATTCAATATTTGGGGAGCTTCAGTATAGGTTTAGGTCCGTACACGAACGAAGTTTTATTACAACTTTTTAGAATCATTAGTCGTGTCCAATGTAATTTACTCTGTGTATTCCGTTAAGAACCATTAATGTCATTTTCCTAGAATATTTCTAGCGATGTTTGTATGCAAGCTTCTAAGTTAGTTAATGTTATCAGTGATTCCAAGGGTCAAATCGCCTTTTGCTGTATATTAACTTTTTCTGTTCTGAGTGATGTATGTGCCTTAGTCTCGTGAGCCAGCAAATGAACCAGCAGGATCGTCAGTAGGGATGAGGTAATAGAAGGATAAGTCGATCAGGAGAGCGCAGTGAGTGCGTTGTAGCTCGCTGTCCAGATTTCGAGAGTTTGCGCTTCTGGATGAGTCATCGAATATATTGCTTCCCCCTACTTATACGGCCCGAGGAGATAGCGAATGTAAAATTAGAGAGATTCGAGCGGTCACGAACGCTTTCCGGCTGTCGTTTTTCCCGCGAACCATACGCGACTGGAACAGGAAAGGGAGGTAATGACAGTGGCACGTGAAGTGCCCTAGTGGGTGGGGCACTCGTGTGATCCATAAGCCCAACTATGGCTCCACACTTAGGTGGGATCCCACGTTACCTTTCAACATAATAGATATACACTCACGTCATTCAATATTTGTTTTACTTCAGTATAGGTATAGGTGCGTGCAGGAACGACGTTTTATCATAATCCTTTAGAAACATTAGTCCTGCTCGATCTGATTAGTACCTGTATTTCCTTAAGAACAATTAAAGTCATTTTTCTAGCGATGGTTTTATGCATGATTCTAGTTGTGTTAATTGTCTCTCCTGAGTGACTTGTGTGCTTTAGTCCCGGTAATTAGGAATTGAACCAGCAGGATCGTCAGTAGGGATGAGGTAATAGAAGGATAAGTCGATCAGGAGAACGCAGTGAGTTAGCACGTAGGTTAGTTATTGGATATGAGCTGATTAACAAATCACTCGCGATCATTTCGTCTATTCTAAAGCTGCCCAGGTAGCCCGTTTTTGAAGAGGCTGTGAAGTGGAAAGGCCAAGAAAAAGCTCTGTTGAACAGAGATGCGGCCGACGTCCTTTACTGACGGTATTTGATTCTTTTGGGAAATTGGCAGTAAATCTTTAATAACTGAGCATACAAAAAATATTTACCCACATGCAGTGCAATTATTTAAGGTAACTTGCAGTGAACAGCTGGAAAAACAGTAAGAATTTTCATAAAGTTTATGAGGGTCTAACTACATAATGTGAACTCTGAATACAAAGAAATTTTTGGACAATGAAAGTGTTTTAAGAATGAAGATTTTGGATTAAGAATAATTGGAATAGCTTTGATATAACATTTGTCGTATAAACATTTATGTTGCTCAGTATTTTTTATAATTTTTCCTACCAGCCTACGTTTAAAATCAATAGACTTATTAACTAGTTTCCTTAGATGCCTAAAACTTTATGCTCGCATTTATGACATTGTTATTTAAAAAGCAGACTTAACTCAAATGATTTCAGTCGATAGTTTTTTGTACTGTAAATAAATGACTGTGAGTAAAATTTAAGGTAATTTTTTAATAACTAATAAGGGTATATTTTTCTTCCTGGTGAAAGTAAGCTGGTGCCCGTAGGCTACTTTTCTCCAAATGGTAGCTGAAATACAAAAAATAAAATGTCACACCTCTAGCTGAAATTGCTTTTTTTATTAAGCTAATCAAGTCAGAAAATTAGATTCTTGGGAAATTCAGTTTAAAGGTGCATTTCATCGGTTACGCACCTGTGTTGTAGTTCAAACCCTCCAGTTGCATAATATTCTTGGTTTGTGGGTACCTCATCTTCTCTCCTCCTTTTATTGCTCCTCGTTTCTATTCTGGCCTTTTTAGTTGCCTCAAGAACCCATTTTTCGCCCTCGGCCACTCTCAAGGGATCAATTGGCATCAGTGCTAACTGCCCAATCACTAAAGCAAATTACTGCATCTAACACATCTAATCTCAAGGTACTGAAATCAACAATCACAGTTTTACGCAGGCGTTCCCATATCACATGGTTTAATAAGTCATTAACATTTTGTGTCTTTCCATGTAAGCACTATGACAATAGTTTCGTGTCACTTAGGTCCCTGTATATGGGCTTAGTTGCTTCCAATACCTCAAATGGCAGGGAGTGATGGTGTGCATAAGTCTCACCATTTGTTATTGCTTTTATGTAACGACCCCATGTGTGTACACCACTGTCACAGAGAGCATGCTGTGGATGGTTACCCGTAGAAGCTTTATGGAAACAGGTAGCCCATACTGCTTTCTTTATGGCCTCAATATTGTCTCGCTTCCTTCTTATGGCTAAGATAGAATAGAGCGGCACTTTGTCACGTCTTCCTTAGTAAGACGACCCCGACCAACAATTTGTTTGCCATCACTGAGGTTTTTCTCCTTCATATCATTTGTTAGCTTACGTAAACGTGTACCTATCCTCTCTTCGACATGACCAAAAGACAGTAACATTTCAAATTTGGCAGTTCTTCCTTAAGGCATATTTTCCAACACATTTGCAACCATCTGGACTCTGCGTCTCCAAGGTACTTCACATACCGGCACACATTTAAATTGGATTTTTAAAGTGTTTCGGATATCTGAATCGATTCATTTAACTACCATTTTGTGCACAAAATTCTACATATTCATTGAAGACAAAAAAATATAGAATTTTTTGACCAGATTCACTGGAAAGTGATCTTAAATCACATAAGTAATTTGTTTTAAATATACGAAGATTAAATATAAGTTTTTAAAATGGTAAACCAAACTCAACATGTATTTTTTTTTTAAATGGTCAATAGGTACTTAAATTTGTGTACATGGAAACCGAGAACACTTAACACTGAATACCTCTGACTCGCCTCAGTCCAATTGCTGCACGAAATATGTAGATGTTACTGTGGAATTTCACAATAAGATAAATTTAAAAACTATGATTTCACTCTGGTTTTGCAATAAGTTTCTTTTAAATAAAGTTTGTAATTAAGATGCATAACAATTATAAAATTAGTGATTATTTAGCAAAGTACAAGATAAACATTATTAAGCACCTTACTAGGGCATATAAGCCGTGTTAAGGATGCCTATTAACATTTCTGACATCACTTTGTCACGTAAACGTATGTAAATTATGGTAAGTTAAGAAACATGTTAATGCGTTGTCATTTCAAGAAACGTTGATTTTACCAGATCGGCAATAACATTTGAAGCTGAACTGCATTCCGTAACATATTCAGAGTCATTATCTGTTTCATAGTATTCACATGATCCTCAGATTGTATAGATCGTCCCATGAAATTATTAGTCTCGTACAAATACCGCAGAGTTTGATGTTTATAAAAATCTGCATCGAATGCAAATAGAAACCGGTTGTTGACCTACGTTTCGGCGCTGATAATCAAGCCTTGTTCAGAACACACTATAGCTACAAACTGCCCATAGAGTCTTGGTGCAACATTAATTCAGAACCATGCCTCAATAGGCAGCTTGCGGTTTTAGTGTGTTCCAAAGAAGGAAGAACATTAACACAGAACCGTACCTCTTTGGGCAGTTTGTAGTTTTAGTGTGTTCCGAAGAAGGCGTGGTTACCCGCGTCGAAACCTAGGTCAACATCCGGTTTCTATTTGTTCTCACCGCAGATTTTAATACAAATGGCAGCACTGTTTTCGCACTTACCTCTATTTACGTGTACACAACTTGACAAAGTTTACATTGACGAGAATCTGATATAAGAGATAGAGCTTCTACATCTAGATATGTAATGGAACAAGGAACTTTAGAAATTTGAGGAATAGATCATATTGTGATGTACATTGGAGTATAAATAAATAGTGAATGGCGTTTAAATATGTTATCATTAATATGAACACTAAGCAGGTTAAAGAAATGTTGGAATATGAATGGGCATTGAAATGGGAAGCAATTCTTGGTGTTCTTAAAATGTCTCTGAAAGGAATTGACTTTTGGGAATACATTAGGGAAGCAAAAGAAAGAAATTGTTTCATTACTTGCGCAAGTCACTTAAATTTAATTTTCATGAATGAAATTTGCTGCTTAATGCTAAATGTAGTTTTAAATACGATCAGGGGCAAGTATCATAAATATAACGTTTCTCGAGGTTACAGGATCGCAAAATATGCGAATGGGAAACAAAGGTGTAAATGCGAGCCTACTTGGTATGAGGAACTGTATCAGCTGTGATACTGAAAGACTAATCGTTCCGAAGTGAAGTGAACTGCAAAGTGTGTGAAAGGGATTTAACGAGTTTAGAAGGGATAAGTAATGGCTGCTCATGTATTTCTTTAAGAGACTTTCGTTGCTCGTGACCAACTAACGTCATTCTCCGAATAACATCCTCATGTGATCACTCGCATTCGTTGCAGGTGATACCGAGATTTCTTTTCATCTTTACTATACCACAAAAGGTATTGAGTGCTATATAATATTGTGGGAAGTGGCAGTTATTCTTTGTCATGATACGATTTAACAGTCCTGTGAGGCTTTACTGTGTATTTACACGTGCCAATAAAGGTTCTGGAAACTTCCTGCATGCGCAAATCCACGGCGACCTCACAACATTAGCTGTCTATGATCAAGTAGTGTATAATATACAGTGGGCGGCCACATATTTAATACCTTTATGGAGAAGGGAGTTTTTAAATCTGCCCTCTGTAGTGGGTCACATAATGATACGTCATGGTCACAGTTAGTGCTCGTATGTTGAGTTGCAACATGGAAATTATTTATGAGCAGTGGTTACCATATGATGAGTAAGTCCTGCAATGACTGCCACAGCCATATGGAGTGTGCAGAATGATTTGAACAAACTCTGATGGTATGCCGGTGCTATAGTTTTTCATATAGTGTCCTCTTCAATGCGGTCACAGTTTTCTTTGCTTGGCATGAGCGCTTTCAATGTCTGATAGTGTGTTGTCAGAACCTCGTTTGTTCCTTGCTCTTGCTGCCTATACATACCCTGTTGTATTTGAGCACGTCCGGTTAGTATGCTGTGGGAAAAATGGTATAACATTCCGTTGAAAACCATTGTTACGTATCTGTGTAGACGTCAAATAGAGCTCGTATGTATCTTGTCAGCATTGATGCTATTGGTAATGGGTAGGGCACTCGTGTGATCCATAACCCCTACAATGGCCCCACACTTCGGTGGTATCCCACATTACCTTGCAACAAAACAGATATGCATTTACGTCATTCAATATTTGGGAAGCTTCAGTATAGGTTTAGGTCCGTACACGAACGAAGTTTTATTACAACTTTTTAGAATCATTAGTCGTGTCCAATGTAATTTACTCTGTGTATTCCGTTAAGAACCATTAATGTCATTTTCCTAGAATATTTCTAGCGATGGTTGTATGCAAGCTTCTAAGTTAGTTAATGTTATCAGTGATCCCAAGGGTCCAATCGCCTTTTACTGTATATTAACTTTTTCTGTTCTGAGTGATGTATGTGCCTTAGTCTCGTGAGCCAGCAAATGAACCAGCAGGATCGTCAGTAGGGATGAGGTAATAGAAGGATAAGTCGATCAGGAGAGCGCAGTGAGTGCGTTGTAGCTCGCTGTCCAGATTTCGAGAGTTTGCGCTTCTGGATGAGTCATCGAATATATTGCTTCCCCCTACTTATACGGCCTGAGGAGATAGCGAATGTAAAATTAGAGAGATTCGAGCGGTCACGAACGCTTTCCGGCTGTCGTTTTTCCCGCGAACCATACGCGACTGGAACAGGAAAGGGAGGTAATGACAGTGGCACGTGAAGTGCCCTAATGGGTGGGGCACTCGTGTGATCCATAAGCCCAACTATGGCTCCACATTTAGGTGGGATCCCACGTTACCTTTCAACATAATAGATATACACTCACGTCATTCAATATTTGTTTTACTTCAGTATAGGTATAGGAGCGTGCAGGAACGACGTTTTATTATAATCCTTTAGAAACATTAGTCCTGCTCGATCTGATTAGTACCTGTATTTCCTTAAGAACAATTAAAGTCATTTTTCTAGCGATGGTTTTATGCATGATTCTAGTTGTGTTAATTGTCTCTCCTGAGTGACTTGTGTGCTTTAGTCCCGGTAATTAGGAATTGAACCAGCAGGATCGTCAGTAGGGATGAGGTAATAGAAGGATAAGTCGATCAGGAGAACGCAGTGAGTTAGCACGTAGGTTAGTTATTGGATATGAGCTGATTAACAAATCACTCGCGATCATTTCGTCTATTCTAAAGCTGCCCAGGTAGCCCGTTTTTGAAGAGGCTGTGAAGTGGAAAGGCCAAGAAAAAGCTCTGTTGAACAGAGATGCGGCCGACGTCCTGTACTGACGGTATTTGATTCTTTTGGGAAATTGGCAGTAAATCTTTAATAACTGAGCATACAAAAAATATTTACCCACATGCAGTGCAATTATTTAAGGTAACTTGCAGTGAACAGCTGGAAAAACAGTATGAATTTTCATAAAGTTTATTAGGGTCTAACTACATAATGTGAACTCTGAATACAAAGAAATTTTTGGACAATGAAAGTGTTTTAAGAATGAAGATTTTGGATTAAGAATAATTGGAATAGCTTTGATATAACATTTGTCGTATAAACATTTATGTTGCTCAGTATTTTTTATAATTTTTCCTACCAGCCTACGTTTAAAATCAATAGACTTCTTAACTACTTTCCTTAGATGCCTAAAACTTTATGCTCGCATTTATGACATTGTTATTTAAAAAGCAGACTTAACTCAAATGATTTCAGTCGCTAGTTTTTTGTACTATAAATAAATGACTGTGAGTAAAATTTAAGGTAATTTTTTAATAACTAATAAGGGTATATTTTTCTTCCTAGTGAAAGTAAGCTGGTGCCCGTAGGCTACTTTTCTCCAAATGGTAGCTGAAATACAAAAAATAAAATGTCACACCTCTAGCTGAAATTGCTTTTTTTATTAAGCTAATCAAGTCAGAAAATTAGATTCTTGGGAAATTCAGTTTAAAGGTGCATTTCATCGGTTACGCACCTGTGTTGTAGTTCAAACCCTCCAGTTGCATAATATTCTTGGTTTGTGGGTACCTCATCTTCTCTCCTCCTTTTATTGCTCCTCGTTTCTATTCTGGCCTTTTTAGTTGCCTCAAGAACCCATTTTTCGCCCTCGGCCACTCTCAAGGGATCAATTGGCATCAGTGCTAACTGCCCAATCACTAAAGCAAATTACTGCATCTAACACATCTAATCTCAAGGTACTGAAATCAACAATCACAGTTTTAGGCAGGCGTTCCCATATCACATGGTTTAATAAGTCATTAACATTTTGTGTCTTTCCATGTAAGCACTATGACAATAGTTTCGTGTCACTTAGGTCCCTGTATATGGGCTTAGTTGCTTCCAATACCTCAAATGGCAGGGAGTGATGGTGTGCATAAGTCTCACCATTTGTTATTGCTTTTATGTAACGACACCATGTGTGTACACCACTGTCACAGAGAGCATGCTGTGGATGGTTACCCGTAGAAGCTTTATGGAAACAGGTAGCCCATACTGCTTTCTTTATGGCCTCAATATTGTCTCGCTTCCTTCTTATGGCTAAGATAGAATAGAGCGGCACTTTGTCACGTCTTCCTTAGTAAGACGACCCCGACCAACAATTTGTTTGCCATCACTGAGGTTTTTCTCCTTCATATCTTTTGTTAGCTTACGTAAACGTGTACCTATCCTCTCTTCGACATGACCAAAAGACAGTAACATTTCAAATTTGGCAGTTCTTCCTTAAGGCATATTTTCCAACACATTTGCAACCATCAGACTCTGCGTCTCCATGGTACTTCACATACCGGCACACATTTAAATTGGATTTTTAAAGTGTTTCGGATATCTGAATCGATTCATTTGACTACCATTTTGTGCACAAAATTCTACATATCCATTGAAGACATAAAATATAGAATTTTTTGACCAGATTCACTGGAAAGTGATCTTAAATCACATAAGTAATTTGTTTTAAATATACGAAGATTAAATATAAGTTTTTAAAATGGTAAACCAAACTCAACATGTATTTTTTTTAAATGATCAGTAGGTACTTAAATATGTGTACATGGAAACCGAGAACACTTAACACTGAATACCTCTGACTCGCCTCAGTCCAATTGCTGCACGAAATATGTGGATGTTACTGTGGAATTTCACAATAAGATGAAATTTAAAAACTATGATTTCTCTCTGGTTTTGCAATAAGTTTCGGTTAAATAAAGTTTGTAATTAAGATGCATAACAATTATAAAATTAGTGATTATTTAGCAAAGTACAAGATAAACCTTATTAAGCACCTTACTAGGGCATATAAGCCGTGTTAAGGATGCCTATTAACATTTCTGACATCACTTTGTCATGTAAACGTATGTAAATTGTGGTAAGTTAAGAAACATGTTAATGCGTTGTCGTTTCAAGAAACGTTGATTTTACCAGATCGGCAATAACATTTGAAGCTGAACTGCATTCCGTAACATATTCAGAGTCATTATCTGTTTCATAGTATTCACATGATCCTCAGATTGTATAGATCGTCCCATGAAATTATTAGTCTCGTACAAATACCGCAGAGTTTGATGTTTATACAAATCTGCATCGAATGCAAATAGAAACCGGTTGTTGACCTACGTTTCGGCGCTGATAACCAAGCCTTGTTCAGAACACACTATAGCTACAAACTGCCCATAGAGTCTTGGTGCAACATTAATTCAGAACCATGCCTCAATAGGCAGCTTGCGGTTTTAGTGTGTTCCAAAGAAGGAAGAACATTAACACAGGACCGTACCTCTTTGGGCAGTTTGTAGTTTTAGTGTGTTCCGAAGAAGGCGTGGTTACCCGCGTCGAAACCTAGGTCAACATCCGGTTTCTATTTGTTCTCACCGCAGATTTTAATACAAATGGCAGCACTGTTTTCGCACTTACCTCTATTTACGTGTACACATCTTGACAAAGTTTACATTGACGAGAATCTGATATAAGAGATAGAGCTTCTACATCTAGATATGTAATGGAACAAGGAACTTTAGAACTTTGAGGAATAGATCATATTGTGATGTACATTGGAGTATAAATAAATAGTGAATGGCGTTTAAATGTGTTATCATTAATATGAACACTAAGCAGGTTAAAGAAATGTTGGAATATGAATGGGCATTGAAATGGGAAGCAATTCTTGGTGTTCTTAAAATGTCTCTGAAAGGAATTGACTTTTGGGAATACATTAGGGAAGCAAAAGAAAGAAATTGTTTCATTACTTGCGCAAGTCACTTAAATTTAATTTTCATGAATGAAATTTGCTGCTTAATGCTAAATGTAGTTTTAAATACGATCAGCGGCCAGTATCATAAATATAACGTTTCTGGAGGTTACAGAATCGCGAAATATGCGAATGGGAAACAAAGGTGTAAATGCGAGCCTACTTGGTATGAGGAACTGTATCAGCTGTGATACTGAAAGACTAATCGTTCCGAAGTGAAGTGAACTGCAAAGTGTGTGAAAGGGATTTAACGAGTTTAGAAGGGATAAGTAATGGCTGCTCGTGTATTTCTTTAAGAGACTTTCGTTGCTCGTGACCAACTAACGTCATTCTCCGAATAACATCCTCATGTGATCACTCCCATTCGTTGCAGGTGATACCGAGATTTCTTTTCATCTTTACTATACCACAAAAGGTATTGAGTGCTATATAATATTGTGGGAAGTGGCAGTTATTCTTTGTCATTATACGATTTAACAGTCCTGTGAGGCTTTACTGTGCATTTACACGTGCCAATAAAGGTTCTGGAAACTTCCTGCATGCGCAAATCCACGGCGACCTCACAACATTAGCTGTCTATGATCAAGTAGTGTATAATATACAGTGGGCGGCCACATATTTAATACCTTTATGGAGAAGGGAGTTTTTAAATCTGCCCTCTGTAGTGGGTCACATAATGATACGTCATGGACACAGTTAGTGCTTGTATGTTGAGTTGCAACATGGACATTATTTATGAGCAGTGGTTACCATATGATGAGTAAGTCCTGCAATGACTGCCACAGCCATATGGAGTGTGCAGAATGATTTGAACAAACTCTGATGGTATGCCAGTGCTATAGTTTTTCATATAGTGTCCTCTTCAATGCGGTCACAGTTTTCTTTGCTTGGCATGAGCGCTTTCAATGTCTGATAGTGTGTTGTCGGAACCTCGTTTGTTCCTTGCTCTTGCCGCCTATACATACCCTGTTGTATTTGAGCACGTCCGGTTACTATTCTGTGGGAAAAATGGTATAACATTCCGTTGAAAACCAGTGTTACGTATCTGTGTAGACGTCAAATAGAGCTCGTATGTATCTTGTCAGCATTGATGCTATTGGTAATGGGTAGGGCACTCGTGTGATCCATAACCCCTACAATGGCCCCACACTTCGGTGGTATCCCACATTACCTTGCAACAAAACAGATATGCATTTACGTCATTCAATATTTGGGGAGCTTCAGTATAGGTTTAGGTCCGTACACGAACGAAGTTTTATTACAAATTTTTAGAATCATTAGTCGTGTCCAATGTAATTTACTCTGTGTATTCCGTTAAGAACCATTAATGTCATTTTCCTAGAATATTTCTAGCGATGGTTGTATGCAAGCTTCTAAGTTAGTTAATGTTATCAGTGATTCCAAGGGTCAAATCGCCTTTTACTGTATATTAACTTTTTCTGTTCTGAGTGATGTATGTGCCTTAGTCTCGTGAGCCAGCAAATGAACCAGCAGGATCGTCAGTAGGGATGAGGTAATAGAAGGATAAGTCGATCAGGAGAGCGCAGTGAGTGCGTTGTAGCTCGCTGTCCAGATTTCGAGAGTTTGCGCTTCTGGATGAGTCATCGAATATATTGCTTCCCCCTACTTATACGGCCCGAGGAGATAGCGAATGTAAAATTAGAGAGATTCGAGCGGTCACGGACGCTTTCCGGCTGTCGCTTTTCCCGCGAACCATACGCGACTGGAACAGGAAAGGGAGGTAATGACAGTGGCACGTGAAGTGCCCTAATGGGTGGGGCACTCGTGTGATCCATAAGCCCAACTATGGCTCCACACTTAGGTGGGATCCCACGTTACCTTTCAACATAATAGATATACACTCACGTCATTCAATATTTGTTTTACTTCAGTATAGATATAGGTGCGTGCAGGAGCGACGTTTTATTATAATCCTTTAGAAACATTAGTCCTGCTCGATCTGATTAGTACCTGTATTTCCTTAAGAACAATTAAAGTCATTTTTCTAGCGATGGTTTTATGCATGATTCTAGTTGTGTTAATTGTCTCTCCTGAGTGACTTGTGTGCTTTAGTCCCGGTAATTAGGAATTGAACCAGCAGGATCGTCAGTAGGGATGAGGTAATAGAAGGATAAGTCGATCAGGAGAACGCAGTGAGTTGGCACGTAGGTTAGGTATTGGATATGAGCTGATTAACAAATCACTCGCGATCATTTCGTCTATTCTAAAGCTGCCCAGGTAGCCCGTTTTTGACGAGGCTGTGAAGTGGAAAGGCCAAGAAAAAGCTCTGTTGAAGAGAGATGCGGCCGACGTCATGTACTGGCGGTATTTGATTCTTTTGGGAATTTGGCAGTAAATCTTTAATAACTGAGCATACAAAAAATATTTACTCACATGCAGTGCAATTATTTAAGGTAACTTGCAGTGAACAGCTGGAAAAACAGTAAGAATTTTCATAAAGTTTATGAGGGTCTAACTACATAATGTGAACTCTGAATACAAAGAAATTTTTGGACAATGAAAGTGTTTTAAGAATGAAGATTTTGGATTAAGAATAATTGGAATAGCTTTGATATAACATTTGTCGTATAAACATTTATGTTGCTCAGTATTTTTTATAATTTTTCCTACCAGCCTACGTTTAAAATCAATAGACTTATTAACTACTTTCCTTAGATGCCTAAAACTTTATGCTCGCATTTATGACATTGTTATTTAAAAAGCAGACTTAACTCAAATGATTTCAGTCGATAGTTTTTTGTACTATAAATAAATGACTGTGAGTAAAAATTAAGGTAATTTTTTAATAACTAATAAGGGTATATTTTTCTTCCTAGTGAAAGTAAGCTGGTGCCCGTAGGCTACTTTTCTCCAAATGGTAGCTGAAATACAAAAAATAAAATATCACACCTCTAGCTGAAATTGCTTTTTTTATTAAGCTAATCAAGTCAGAAAATTAGATTCTTGGGAAATTCAGTTTAAAGGTGCATTTCATCGGTTACGCACCTGTGTTGTAGTTCAAACCCTCCAGTTGCATAATATTCTTGGTTTGTGGGTACCTCATCTTCTCTCCTCCTTTTATTGCTCCTCGTTTCTATTCTGGCCTTTTTAGTTGCCTCAAGAACCCATTTTTCGCCCTCGGCCACTCTCAAGGGATCAATTGGCATCAGTGCTAACTGCCCAATCACTAAAGCAAATTACTGCATCTAACACATCTAATCTCAAGGTACTGAAATCAACAATCACAGTTTTAGGCAGGCGTTCCCATATCACATGGTTTAATAAGTCATTAACATTTTGTGTCTTTCCATGTAAGCACTATGACAATAGTTTCGTGTCACTTAGGTCCCTGTATATGGGCTTAGTTGCTTCCAATACCTCAAATGGCAGGGAGTGATGGTGTGCATAAGTCTCACCATTTGTTATTGCTTTTATGTAACGACACCATGTGTGTACACCACTGTCACAGAGAGCATGCTGTGGATGGTTACCCGTAGAAGCTTTATGGAAACAGGTAGCCCATACTGCTTTCTTTATGGCCTCAATATTGTCTCGCTTCCTTCTTATGGCTAAGATAGAATAGAGCGGCACTTTGTCACGTCTTCCTTAGTAAGACGACCCCGACCAACAATTTGTTTGCCATCACTGAGGTTTTTCTCCTTCATATCTTTTGTTAGCTTACGTAAACGTGTACCTATCCTCTCTTCGACATGACCAAAAGACAGTAACATTTCAAATTTGGCAGTTCTTCCTTAAGGCATATTTTCCAACACATTTGCAACCATCTGGACTCTGCGTCTCCAAGGTACTTCACATACCGGCACACATTTAAATTGGATTTTTAAAGTGTTTCGGATATCTGAATCGATTCATTTAACTACCATTTTGTGCACAAAATTCTACATATTCATTGAAGACAAAAAAAAAAAAAAATAGAATTTTTTGACCAGATTCACTGGAAAGTGATCTTAAATCACATAAGTAATTTGTTTTAAATATACGAAGATTAAATATAAGTTTTTAAAATGGTAAACCAAACTCAACATGTATTTTTTTTTAAATGGTCAGTAGGTACTTAAATTTGTGCACATGGAAACCGAGAACACTTAACACTGAATACCTCTGACTCGCCTCAGTCCAATTGCTGCACGAAATATGTAGATGTTACTGTGGAATTTCACAATAAGATAAATTTAAAAACTATGAGTTCTCTCTGGTTTTGCAATAAGTTTCGGTTAAATAAAGTTTGTAATTAAGATGCATAACAATTATAAAATTAGTGATTATTTAGCAAAGTACAAGATAAACCTTATTAAGCACCTTACTAGGGCATATAAGCCGTGTTAAGGATGCCTATTAACATTTCTGACATCACTTTGTCATGTAAACGTATGTAAATTGTGGTAAGTTAAGAAACATGTTAATGCGTTGTCGTTTCAAGAAACGTTGATTTTACCAGATCGGCAATAACATTTGAAGCTGAACTGCATTCCGTAACATATTCAGAGTCATTATCTGTTTCATAGTATTCACATGATCCTCAGATTGTATAGATCGTCCCATGAAATTATTAGTCTCGTACAAATACCGCAGAGTTTGATGTTTATACAAATCTGCATCGAATGCAAATAGAAACCGGTTGTTGACCTACGTTTCGGCGCTGATAACCAAGCCTTGTTCAGAACACACTATAGCTACAAACTGCCCATAGAGTCTTGGTGCAACATTAATTCAGAACCATGCCTCAATAGGCAGCTTGCGGTTTTAGTGTGTTCCAAAGAAGGAAGAACATTAACACAGAACCGTACCTCTTTGGGCAGTTTGTAGTTTTAGTGTGTTCCGAAGAAGGCGTGGTTACCCGCGTCGAAACCTAGGTCAACATCCGGTTTCTATTTGTTCTCACCGCAGATTTTAAAACAAATGGCAGCACTGTTTTCGCACTTACCTCTATTTACGTGTACACATCTTGACAAAGTTTACATTGACGAGAATCTGATATAAGAGATAGAGCTTCTACATATAGATATGTAATGGAAAAAGGAACTTTAGGAATTTGAGGAATACTAACTACAGCTTCCCAATATATTTATTCCTTAATGAAATTTGTCATTAAAAATATATCACTTTTTCAAACCAACAGCTCAATTCATGGAATCAATACTAGAAATAAGAATAATCTTCACAAGGATTTAAAGTCACTTAGTCTTGTACAAAAAGGTGTGCATTATTCAGGAACACACATTTTCAATAACTTGCCAGCAGCCATAAAAAGCTTAACAACCAGTGAAATTCAGTTTAAGAGAAGCCTAAAGGATTTATTGGTGGCCAACTCCTTCTACTCCATTGATGAATTTCTGAGGAAAACCAACTGATTTGTATATAAGTACAACATAACTTCTGCACAATTTCAGTGCAGTAATGTGTTCACTGGAAATTTGTGTGTGTGTGTGTGTGTGTGTGTGTGTGTGTGTGTGTGTGTGTGTGTAAGTATAATCTAACTTCTGCACCATTTCAGTGCAGTAATGTGTTCACTGTAAATAAGTATTACAGTAGTTGTATTACATGTTTCTTACCTTATAAATAAATATAAAACTTTTTTATTTTAAATTCAGTGCAATAGTATTTGTAAAATGACT
Organism: Schistocerca americana; assembly: GCF_021461395.2. Lineage (NCBI taxonomy): Eukaryota > Metazoa > Arthropoda > Insecta > Orthoptera > Acrididae > Schistocerca > Schistocerca americana. Next base: position 467,922,985 of record NC_060130.1, read on the forward strand.
CTTAGTGTTCATTAAAAAATGACGATCATTCCACTTGGGACCTGTGGAATGGTACATTAGCTTATTTGTTTTAGTTTAAATATTTGTCATGTATTGTTGTTTTTCTGACATGTTCCACATCCTGGAGGACCTCCTCACTACGGATCAATTGGAATGAAAGTAAATCTAATCTAATCTAATCATATTGTGATGTACATTAGAGTATAAATAAATAGTGAATGGCGTTTCAATGTGTTATCATTAATATGAACACTAAGCAGGTTAAAGAAATGTTGGAATATGAATGGGCATTGAAATGGGAAGCAATTCTTGTTGTTCTTAAAATGTATCTGAAAGGAATTGACTTTTGGGAATACATGAGGGAAGCAAAAGAAAGAAATTGTTTCATTACTTGCGCAAGTCACTTAAATTTAATTTTCATGAATGAAATTTGCTGCTTAATGCTAAATGTAGTTTTAAATACGATCAGGGGCAAGTATCATAAATATAACGTTTCTCGAGGTTACAGGATCGCAAAATATGCGAATGGGAAACAAAGGTGTAAATGCGAGCCTACTTGGTATGAGGAACTGTATCAGCTGTGATACTGAAAGACTAATCGTTCCGAAGTGAAGTGAACTGCAAAGTGTGTGAAGGGGATTTAACGAGTTTAGAAGGGATAAGTAATGGCTGCTCGTGTATTTCTTTAAGAGACTTTCGTTGCTCGTGACCAACTAACGTCATTCTCCGAATAACATCCTCATGTGATCACTCCCATTCGTTGCAGGTGATACCGAGATTTCTTTTCATCTTTACTATACCACAAAAGGTATTGAGTGCTATATAATATTGTGGGAAGTGGCAGTTATTCTTTGTCATTATACGATTTAACAGTCCTGTGAGGCTTTACTGTGCATTTACACGTGCCAATAAAGGTTCTGGAAACTTCCTGCATGCGCAAATCCACAGCGACCTCACAACATTAGCTGTCTATGATCAAGTAGTGTATAATATACAGTAGGCGGCCACATATTTAATACCTTTATGGAGAAGGGAGTTTTTAAATCTGCCCTCTGTACTGAGTCACATAATGATACGTCATGGACACAGTTAGTGCTTGTATGTTGAGTTGCAACATGAAAATTATTTATGACCAGTGGTAACCATATGATGAGTAACTCCTGCAATGACTGCCACAGCCATATGGAGTGTGCAGAATGATTTGAACAAACTCTGATGGTATGCCAGTGCTATAGTTTTTCATATAGTGTCCTCTTCAATGCGGTCACAGTTTTCTTTGCTTGGCATGAGCGCTTTCAATGTCTGATAGTGTGTTGTCGGAACCTCGTTTGTTCCTTGCTCTTGCCGCCTATACATACCCTGTTGTATTTGAGCACGTCCGGTTACTATTCTGTGGGAAAAATGGTATAACATTCCGTTGAAAACCAGTGTTACGTATCTGTGTAGACGTCAAATAGAGCTCGTATGTATCTTGTCAGCATTGATGCTATTGGTAATGGGTAGGGCACTCGTGTGATCCATAACCCCTACAATGGCCCCACACTTCGGTGGTATCCCACATTACCTTGCAACAAAACAGATATGCATTTACGTCATTCAATATTTGGGGAGCTTCAGTATAGGTTTAGGTCCGTACACGAACGAAGTTTTATTACAAATTTTTAGAATCATTAGTCGTGTCCAATGTAATTTACTCTGTGTATTCCGTTAAGAACCATTAATGTCATTTTCCTAGAATATTTCTAGCGATGGTTGTATGCAAGCTTCTAAGTTAGTTAATGTTATCAGTGATTCCAAGGGTCAAATCGCCTTTTGCTGTATATTAACTTTTTCTGTTCTGAGTGATGTATGTGCCTTAGTCTCGTGAGCCAGCAAATGAACCAGCAGGATCGTCAGTAGGGATGAGGTAATAGAAGGATTAGTCGATCAGGAGAGCGCAGTGAGTGCGTTGTAGCTCGCTGTCCAGATTTCGAGAGTTTGCGCTTCTGGATGAGTCATCGAATATATTGCTTCCCCCTACTTATACGGCCCGAGGAGATAGCGAATGTAAAATTAGAGAGATTCGAGCGGTCACGGACGCTTTCCGGCTGTCGTTTTTCCCGCGAACCATACGCGACTGGAACAGGAAAGGGAGGTAATGACAGTGGCACGTGAAGTGCCCTAATGGGTGGGGCACTCGTGTGATCCATAAGCCCATCTATGGCTCCACACTTAGGTGGGATCCCACGTTACCTTTCAACATAATAGATATACACTCACGTCATTCAATATTTGTTTTACTTCAGTATAGGTATAGGTGCGTGCAGGAACGACGTTTTATTATAATCCTTTAGAAACATTAGTCCTGCTCGATCTGATTAGTACCTGTATTTCCTTAAGAACAATTAAAGTCATTTTTCTAGCGATGGTTTTATGCATGATTCTAGTTGTGTTAATTGTCTCTCCTGAGTGACTTGTGTGCTTTAGTCCCGGTAATTAGGAATTGAACCAGCAGGATCGTCAGTAGGGATGAGGTAATAGAAGGATAAGTCGATCAGGAGAACGCAGTGAGTTGGCACGTAGGTTAGTTATTGGATATGAGCTGATTACCAAATCACTCGCGATCATTTCGTCTATTCTAAAGCTGCCCAGGTAGCCCGTTTTTGAAGAGGCTGTGAAGTGGAAAGGCCAAGAAAAAGCTCTGTTGAACAGAGATGCGGCCGACGTCCTGTACTGACGGTATTTGATTCTTTTGGGAAATTGGCAGTAAATCTTTAATAACTGAGCATACAAAAAATATTTACTCACATGCAGTGCAATTATTTAAGGTAACTTGCAGTGAACAGCTGGAAAAACAGTAAGAATTTTCATAAAGTTTATGAGGGTCTAACTACATAATGTGAACTCTGAATACAAAGAAAATTTTGGACAATGAAAGTGTTTTAAGAATGAAGATTTTGGATTAAGAATAATTGGAATAGCTTTGATATAACATTTGTCGTATAAACATTTATGTTGCTCAGTATTTTTTATAATTTTTCCTACCAGCCTACGTTTAAAATCAATAGACTTATTAACTACTTTCCTTAGATGCATAAAACTTTATGCTCGCATTTATGACATTGTTATTTAAAAAGCAGACTTAACTCAAATGATTTCAGTCGATAGTTATTTGTACTATAAATAAATGACTGTGAGTAAAAATTAAGGTAATTTTTTAATAACTAATAAGGGTATATTTTTCTTCCTAGTGAAAGTAAGCTGGTGCCCGTAGGCTACTTTTCTCCAAATGGTAGCTGAAATACAAAAAATAAAATGTCACACCTCTAGCTGAAATTGCTTTTTTTATTAAGCTAATCAAGTCAGAAAATTAGATTCTTGGGAAATTCAGTTTAAAGGTGCATTTCATCGGTTACGCACCTGTGTTGTAGTTCAAACCCTCCAGTTGCATAATATTCTTGGTTTGTGGGTACCTCATCTTCTCTCCTCCTTTTATTGCTCCTCGTTTCTATTCTGGCCTTTTTAGTTGCCTCAAGAACCCATTTTTCGCCCTCGGCCACTCTCAAGGGATCAATTGGCATCAGTGCTAACTGCATAATCACTAAAGCAAATTACTGCATCTAACACATCTAATCTCAAGGTACTGAAATCAACAATCACAGTTTTACGCAGGCGTTCCCATATCACATGGTTTAATAAGTCATTAACATTTTGTGTCTTTCCATGTAAGCACTATGACAATAGTTTCGTGTCACTTAGGTCCCTGTATATGGGCTTAGTTGCTTCCAATACCTCAAATGGCAGGGAGTGATGGTGTGCATAAGTCTCACCATTTGTTATTGCTTTTATGTAACGACACCATGTGTGTACACCACTGTCACAGAGAGCATGCTGTGGATGGTTACCCGTAGAAGCTTTATGGAAACAGGTAGCCCATACTGCTTTCTTTATGGCCTCAATACTGTCTCGCTTCCTTCTTATGGCTAAGATAGAATAGAGCGGCACTTTGTCACGTCTTCCTTAGTAAGACGACCCCGACCAACAATTTGTTTGCCATCACTGAGGTTTTTCTCCTTCATATCTTTTGTTAGCTTACGTAAACGTGTACCTATCCTCTCTTCGACATGACCAAAAGACAGTAACATTTCAAATTTGGCAGTTCTTCCTTAAGGCATATTTTCCAACACATTTGCAACCATCTGGACTCTGCGTCTCCAAGGTACTTCACATACCGGCACGCATTTAAATTGGATTTTTAAAGTGTTTCGGATATCTGAATCGATTCATTTAACTACCATTTTGTGCACAAAATTCTACATATTCATTGAAGACAAAAAAAATAGAATTTCTTGACCAGATTCACTGGAAAGTTATCTTAAATCACATAAGTAATTTGTTTTAAATATACAAAGATTAAATATAAGTTTTTAAAATGGTAAACCAAACTCAACATGTATTTTTTTTTAAATGGTCAGTAGGTACTTAAATTTGTGTACATGGAAACCGAGAACACTTAACACTGAATACCTCTGACTCGCCTCAGTCCAATTGCTGCACGAAATACGTAGATGTTACTGTGGAATTTCACAATAAGATAAATTTAAAAACTATGATTTCTCTCTGGTTTTGCAATAAGTTTCGGTTAAATAAAGTTTGTAATTAAGATGCATAACAATTATAAAATTAGTGATTATTTAGCAAAGTACAAGATAAACCTTATTAAGCACCTTACTAGGGCATATAAGCCGTGTTAAGGATGCCTATTAACATTTCTGACATCACTTTGTCATGTAAACGTATGTAAATTATGGTAAGTTAAGAAACATGTTAATGCGTTGTCGTTTCAAGAAACGTTGATTTTACCAGATCGGCAATAACATTTGAAGCTGAACTGCATTCCGTAACATATTCAGAGTCATTATCTGTTTCATAGTATTCACATGATCCTCAGATTGTATAGATCGTCCCATGAAATTATTAGTCTCGTACAAATACCGCAGAGTTTGATGTTTATAAAAATCTGCATCGAATGCAAATAGAAACCGGTTGTTGACCTACGTTTCGGCGCTGATAACCAAGCCTTGTTCAGAACACACTATAGCTACAAACTGCCCATAGAGTCTTGGTGCAACATTAATTCAGAACCATGCCTCAATAGGCAGCTTGCGGTTTTAGTGTGTTCCAAAGAAGGAAGAACATTAACACAGAACCGTACCTCTTTGGGCAGTTTGTAGTTTTAGTGTGTTCCGAAGAAGGCGTGGTTACCCGCGTCGAAACCTAGGTCAACATCCGGTTTCTATTTGTTCTCACCGCAGATTTTAATACAAATGGCAGCACTGTTTTCGCACTTACCTCTATTTACGTGTACACATCTTGACAAAGTTTACATTGACGAGAATCTGATATAAGAGATAGAGCTTCTACATCTAGATATGTAATGGAACAAGGAACTTTAGAAATTTGAGGAATAGATCATATTGTGATGTACATTGGAGTATAAATAAATAGTGAATGGCGTTTAAATGTGTTATCATTAATATGAACACTAAGCAGGTTAAAGAAATGTTGGAATATGAATGGGCATTAAAATGGGAAGCAATTCTTGGTGTTCTTAAAATGTCTCTGAAAGGAATTGACTTTTGGGAATACATTAGGGAAGCAAAAGAAAGAAATTGTTTCATTACTTGCGCAAGTCACTTAAATTTAATTTTCATGAATGAAATTTGCTGCTTAATGCTAAATGTAGTTTTAAATACGATCAGGGGCAAGTATTATAAATATAACGTTTCTGGAGGTTACAGGATCGCAAAATATGCGAATGGGAAACAAAGGTGTAAATGCGAGCCTACTTGGTATGAGGAACTGTATCAGCTGTGATACTGAAAGACTAATCGTTCCGAAGTGAAGTGAAATGCAAAGTGTGTGAAAGGGATTTAACGAGTTTAGAAGTAATAAGTAATGGCTGCTCGTGTATTTCTTTAAGAGACTTTCGTTGCTCGTGACCAACTAACGTCATTCTCCGAATAACATCCTCGTGTGATCACTCCCATTCGTTGCAGGTGATACCGAGATTTCTTTTCATCTTTACTATACCACAAAAGGTATTGAGTGCTATATAATATTGTGGGAAGTGGCAGTTATTCTTTGTCATTATACGATTTAACAGTCCTGTGAGGCTTTACTGTGCATTTACACGTGCCAATAAAGGTTCTGGAAACTTCCTGCATGCGCAAATCCACGGCGACCTCACAACATTAGCTGTCTATGATCAAGTAGTGTATAATATACAGTGGGCGGCCACATATTTAATACCTTTATGGAGAAGGGAGTTTTTAAATCTGCCCTCTGTAGTGGGTCACATAATGATACGTCATGGACACAGTTAGTGCTTGTATGTTGAGTTGCAACATGGAAATTATTTATGAGCAGTGGTTACCATATGATGAGTAAGTCCTGCAATGACTGCCACAGCCATATGGAGTGTGCAGAATGATTTGAACCAACTCTGAAGGTATGCCAGTGCTATAGTTTTACATACAGTGTCCTCTTCAATGCGGTCACAGTTTTCCTTGCTTGGCATGAGCGCTTTCAATGTCTGATAGTGTGTTGTCGGAACCTCGTTTGTTCCTTGCTCTTGCCGCCTATACATACCCTGTTGTATTTGAGCACGTCCGGTTACTATTCTGTGGGAAAAATGGTATAACATTCCGTTGAAAACCAGTGTTTCGTATCTGTGTAGACGTCAAATAGAGCTCGTATGTATCTTGTCAGCATTGATGCTATTGGTAATGGGTAGGGCACTCGTGTGATCCATAACCCCTACAATGGCCCCACACTTCGGTGGTATCCCACATCACCTTGCAACAAAACAGATATACATTTACGTCATTCAATATTTGGGGAGCTTCAGTATAGGTTTAGGTCCGTACACGAACGAAGTTTTATTACAACTTTTTAGAATCATTAGTCGTGTCCAATGTAATTTACTCTGTGTATTCCGTTAAGGACCATTAATGTCATTTTCCTAGAAAATTTCTAGCGATGGTTGTATGCAAGCTTCTAAGTTAGTTAATGTTATCAGTGATTCCAAGGGTCAAATCGCCTTTTGCTGTATATTAACTTTTTCTGTTCTGAGTGATGTATGTGCCTTAGTCTCGTGAGCCAGCAAATGAACCAGCAGGATCGTCAGTAGGGATGAGGTAATAGAAGGATAAGTCGATCAGGAGAGCGCAGTGAGTGCGTTGTAGCTCGCTGTCCAGATTTCGAGAGTTTGCGCTTCTGGATGAGTCATCGAATATATTGCTTCCCCCTACTTATACGGCCCGAGGAGATAGCGAATGTAAAATTAGAGAGATTCGAGCGGTCACGGACGCTTTCCGGCTGTCGTTTTTCCCGCGAACCATACGCGACTGGAACAGGAAAGGGAGGTAATGACAGTGGCACGTGAAGTGCCCTAATGGGTGGGGCACTCGTGTCATCCATAAGCCCAACTATGGCTCCACACTTAGGTGGGATCCCACGTTACCTTTCAACATAATAGATATACACTCACGTCATTCAATATTTGTTTTACTTCAGTATAGGTATAGGTGCGTGCAGGAACGACGTTTTATTATAATCCTTTAGAAACATTAGTCCTGCTCGATCTGATTAGTACCTGTATTTCCTTAAGAACAATTAAAGTCATTTTTCTAGCGATGGTTTTATGCATGATTCTAGTTGTGTTAATTGTCTCTCCTGAGTGACTTGTGTGCTTTAGTCCCGGTAATTAGGAATTGAACCAGCAGGATCGTCAGTAGGGATGAGGTAATAGAAGGATAAGTCGATCAGGAGAACGCAGTGAGTTGGCACGTAGGTTAGTTATTGGATATGAGCTGATTACCAAATCACTCGCGATCATTTCGTCTATTCTAAAGCTGCCCAGGTAGCCCGTTTTTGAAGAGGCTGTGAAGTGGAAAGGCCAAGAAAAAGCTCTGTTGAACAGAGATGCGGCCGACGTCCTGTACTGACGGTATTTGATTCTTTTGGGAAATTGGCAGTAAATCTTTAATAACTGAGCATACAAAAAATATTTACTCACATGCAGTGCAGTTATTTAAGGTAATTTGCAGTGAACAGCTGGAAAAACAGTAAGAATTTTCATAAAGTTTATGAGGGTCTAACTACGAGGGTTATTCCAAAAGTAAGGTCCGATCGGTCGCGAAATGGAAACGACTATGAAAATCCGATAAAGCTTTGCACAGATGTGTTGGGTAGTGTCTCTAGTATAACCCCAGTTAGCATCACGTCGCTCTTCTCATTTCTGAGCTCGCAGTGAGTGCGTAAAGATGTCTAGAAAATAGTGTCTGCCGCCAAGTACGAGGGCCTGGTCAGAAATTTCGCCTGAAGCTATGCAGCTAACATTACATAACTGTCGTGCTGTTTCGTCTTCACGACAATTCTCAGCCGCATTCTGCAGGGGCAATGAAGATGCTCCTGCATCGTTTTCAAATGGAAATGTTAGATTACCCACAATACAGTCCGCAATTGTCTCCCCCTGAGTTTCATCACTGGTCACATGAACCGCTGTCTTTGAAGACAACATTTTGACACAGACAACGAGGTGTAGGCCAGCGTGGAGAATTGGCGGAAAGCACTGGCGGCTGCCTTCTATGATGAGGCTATTGAAAAGTTGGTACAACGCTATGACAAAAGTCCAAGTCAGAACAGCGACTACGTAGAGAAGTAGCTGAAAGGTGTAGCTAATTGTTACAAGTAAAACATTTGTGATGTTCACTGTGGTTTCAATTTGGCAATCAATCGGACCTTACTTTTGGAATAACCCTCGTACATATTGTGAACTCTGAATACAAAGAAATTTTTGGACAATGAAAGTGTTTTAAGAATGAAGATTTTGGATTAAGAATAATTGGAATAGCTTTGATATAACATTTGTCGTATAAACATTTATGTTGCTCAGTATTTTTTATAATTTTTCCTACCAGCCTACGTTTAAAATCAATAGACTTATTAACTACTTTCCTTAGATGCCTAAAACTTTATGCTCGCATTTATGACATTGTTAGCCCGCATCTCGTGGTCGTGCGGTAGCGTTCTCGCTTCCCACGCCAGGGTTCCCGGGTTCGATTCCCGGCGGGGTCAGGGATTTTCTCTGCCTCGTGATGGCTGGGTGTTGTGTGCTGTCCTTAGGTTAGTTAGGTTTAAGTAGTTCTAAGTTCTAGGGGACTTATGACCACAGCAGTTGAGTCCCATAGTGCTCAGAGCCATTTGAATTGACATTGTTATTTAAAAAGCAGACTTAACTCAAATGATTTCAGTCGATAGTTATTTGTACTATAAATAAATGACTGTGAGTAAAAATTAAGGTAATTTTTTAATAACTAATAAGGGTATGTTTTTCTTCCTACTGAAAGTAAGCTGGTGCCCGTAGGCTACTTTTCTCCAAATGGTAGCTGAAATACAAAAAATAAAATGTCACACCTCTAGCTGAAATTGCTTTTTTTATTAAGCTAATCAAGTCAGAAAATTAGATTCTTGGGAAATTCAGTTTAAAGGTGCATTTCATCGGTTACGCACCTGTGTTGTAGTTCAAACCCTCCAGTTGCATAATATTCTTGGTTTGTGGGTACCTCATCTTCTCTCCTCCTTTTATTGCTCCTCGTTTCTATTCTGGCCTTTTTAGTTGCCTCAAGAACCCATTTTTCGCCCTCGGCCACTCTCAAGGGATCAATTGGCATCAGTGCTAACTGCCCAATCACTAAAGCAAATTACTGCATCTAACACATCTAATCTCAAGGTACTGAAATCAACAATCACAGTTTTAGGCAGGCGTTCCCATATCACATGGTTTAATAAGTCATTAACATTTTGTGTCTTTCCATGTAAGCACTATGACAATAGTTTCGTGTCACTTAGGTCCCTGTATATGGGCTTAGTTGCTTCCAATACCTCAAATGGCAGGGAGTGATGGTGTGCATAAGTCTCACCATTTGTTATTGCTTTTATGTAACGACACCATGTGTGTACACCACTGTCACAGAGAGCATGCTGTGGATGGTTACCCGTAGAAGCTTTATGGAAACAGGTAGCCCATACTGCTTTCTTAATGGCCTCAATACTGTCTCGCTTCCTTCTTATGGCTAAGATAGAATAGAGCGGCACTTTGTCACGTCTTCCTTAGTAAGACGACCCCGACCAACAATTTGTTTGCCATCACTCAGGTTTTTCTCCTTCATATCTTTTGTTAGCTTACGTAAACGTGTACCTATCCTCTCTTCGACATGACCAAAAGACAGTAACATTTCAAATTTGGCATTTCTTCCTTAAGGCATATTTTCCAACACATTTGCAACCATCTGGACTCTGCGTCTCCAAGGTACTTCACATACCGGCACACATTTAAATTGGATTTTTAAAGTGTTTCGGATATCTGAATCGATTCATTTAACTACCATTTTGTGCACAAAATTCTACATATTCATTGAAGACAAAATAAAATAGAATTTTTTGACCAGATTCACTGGAAAGTGATCTTAAATCACATAAGTAATTTGTTTTAAATATACGAAGATTAAATATAGGTTTTTAAAATGGTAAACCAAACTCAACATGTATTTTTTTTTAAATGGTCAGTAGGTACTTAAATTTGTGTACATGGAAACCGAGAACACTTAACACTGAATACCTCTGACTCGCCTCAGTCCAATTGCTGCACGAAATATGTAGATGTTACTGTGGAATTTCACAATAAGATAAATTTAAAAACTATGATTTCTCTCTGGTTTTGCAATAAGTTTCGGTTAAATAAAGTTTGTAATTAAGATGCATAACAATTATAAAATTAGTGATTATTTAGCAAAGTACAAGATAAACCTTATTAAGCACCTTACTAGGGCATATAAGCCGTGTTAAGGATGCCTATTAACATTTCTGACATCACTTTGTCATGTAAACGTATGTAAATTGTGGTAAGTTAAGAAACATGTTAATGCGTTGTCGTTTCAAGAAACGTTGATTTTACCAGATCGGCAATAACATTTGAAGCTGAACTGCATTCCGTAACATATTCAGAGTCATTATCTGTTTCATAGTATTCACATGATCCTCAGATTGTATAGATCGTCCCATGAAATTATTAGTCTCGTACAAATACCGCAGAGTTTGATGTTTATACAAATCTGCATCGAATGCAAATAGAAACCGGTTGTTGACCTACGTTTCGGCGCTGATAACCAAGCCTTGTTCAGAACACACTATAGCTACAAACTGCCCATAGAGTCTTGGTGCAACATTAATTCAGAACCATGCCTCAATAGGCAGCTTGCGGTTTTAGTGTGTTCCAAAGAAGGAAGAACATTAACACAGAACCGTACCTCTTTGGGCAGTTTGTAGTTTTAGTGTGTTCCGAAGAAGGCGTGGTTACCCGCGTCGAAACCTAGGTCAACATCCGGTTTCTATTTGTTCTCACCGCAGATTCTAATACAAATGGCAGCACTGTTTTCGCACTTACCTCTATTTACGTGTACACATCTTGACAAAGTTTACATTGACGAGAATCTGATATAAGAGATAGAGCTTCTACATCTAGATATGTAATGGAAAAAGGAACTTTAGAAATTTGAGGAATAGATCATATTGTGATGTACATTGGAGTATAAATAAATAGTGAATGGCGTTTAAATGTGTTATCATTAATATGAACACTAAGCAGGTTAAAGAAATGTTGGAATATGAATGGGCATTGAAATGGGAAGCAATTCTTGGTGTTCTTAAAATGTCTCTGAAAGGAACCGACTATTGGGAATACATTAGGGAAGCAAAAGAAAGAAATTGTTTCATTACTTGCGCAAGTCACTTAAATTTAAATTTCATGAATGAAATTTGCTGCTTAATGCTAAATGTAGTTTTAAATACGATCAGGGGCAAGTATCATAAATATAACGTTTCTGGAGGTTACAGGATCGCAAAATATGCGAATGGGAAACAAAGGTGTAAATGCGAGCCTACTTGGTATGAGGAACTGTATCAGCTGTGATACTGAAAGACTAATCGTCCCGAAGTGAAGTGAACTGCAAAGTGTGTGAAAGGGATTTAACGAGTTTAGAAGGGATAAGTAATGGCTACTCATGTATTTCTTTAAGAGACTTTCGTTGCTCGTGACCAACTAACGTCATTCTCCGAATAACATCCTCATGTGATCACTCCCATTCGTTGCAGGTGATACCGAGATTTCTTTTCATCTTTACTATACCACAAAAGGTATTGAGTGCTATATAATATTGTGGGAAGTGGCAGTTATTCTTTGTCATTATACGATTTAACAGTCCTGTGAGGCTTTACTGTGCATTTACACGTGCCAATAAAGGTTCTGGAAACTTCCTGCATGCGCAGATCCACGGCGACCTCACAACATTAGCTGTCTATGATCAAGTAGTGTATAATATACAGTGGGCGGCCACATATTTAATACCTTTATGGAGAAGGGAGTTTTTAAATCTGCCCTCTGTAGTGGGTCACATAATGATACGTCATGGACACAGTTAGTGCTTGTATGTTGAGTTGCAACATGGAAATTATTTATGAGCAGTGGTTACCATATGATGAGTAAGTCCTGCAATGACTGCCACAGCCATATGGAGTGTGCAGAATGATTTGAACAAACTCTGATGGTATGCCAGTGCTATAGTTTTTCATATAGTGTCCTCTTCAATGCGGTCACAGTTTTCTTTGCTTGGCATGAGCGCTTTCAATGTCTGATAGTGTGTTGTCGGAACCTCGTTTGTTCCTTGCTCTTGCCGCCTATACATACCCTGTTGTATTTGAGCACGTCCGGTTACTATTCTGTGGGAAAAATGGTATAACATTCCGTTGAAAACCAGTGTTACGTATCTGTGTAGACGTCAAATAGAGCTCGTATGTATCTTGTCAGCATTGATGCTATTGGTAATGGGTAGGGCACTCGTGTGATCCATAACCCCTACAATGGCCCCACACTTCGGTGGTATCCCACATTACCTTGCAACAAAACAGATATGCATTTACGTCATTCAATATTTGGGGAGCTTCAGTATAGGTTTAGGTCCGTACACGAACGAAGTTTTATTACAACTTTTTAGAATCATTAGTCGTGTCCAATGTAATTTACTCTGTGTATTCCGTTAAGAACCATTAATGTCATTTTCCTAGAATATTTCTAGCGATGTTTGTATGCAAGCTTCTAAGTTAGTTAATGTTATCAGTGATTCCAAGGGTCAAATCGCCTTTTGCTGTATATTAACTTTTTCTGTTCTGAGTGATGTATGTGCCTTAGTCTCGTGAGCCAGCAAATGAACCAGCAGGATCGTCAGTAGGGATGAGGTAATAGAAGGATAAGTCGATCAGGAGAGCGCAGTGAGTGCGTTGTAGCTTGCTGTCCAGATTTCGAGAGTTTGCGCTTCTGGATGAGTCATCGAATATATTGCTTCCCCCTACTTATACGGCCCGAGGAGATAGCGAATGTAAAATTAGAGAGATTCGAGCGGTCACGAACGCTTTCCGGCTGTCGTTTTTCCCGCGAACCATACGCGACTGGAACAGGAAAGGGAGGTAATGACAGTGGCACGTGAAGTGCCCTAGTGGGTGGGGCACTCGTGTGATCCATAAGCCCAACTATGGCTCCACACTTAGGTGGGATCCCACGTTACCTTTCAACATAATAGATATACACTCACGTCATTCAATATTTGTTTTACTTCAGTATGGGTATAGGTGCGTGCAGGAACGACGTTTTATTATAATCCTTTAGAAACATTAGTCCTGCTCGATCTGATTAGTACCTGTATTTCCTTAAGAACAATTAAAGTCATTTTTCTAGCGATGGTTTTATGCATGATTCTAGTTGTGTTAATTGTCTCTCCTGAGTGACTTGTGTGCTTTAGTCCCGGTAATTAGGAATTGAACCAGCAGGATCGTCAGTAGGGATGAGGTAATAGAACGATCAGAAGAACGCAGTGAGTTGGCACGTAGGTTAGTTATTGGATATGAGCTGATTAACAAATCACTCGCGATCATTTCGTCTATTCTAAAGCTGCCCAGGTAGCCCGTTTTTGAAGAGGCTGTGAAGTGGAAAGGCCAAGAAAAAGCTCTGTTGAACAGAGATGCGGCCGACGTCCTGTACTGACGGTATTTGATTCTTTTGGGAAATTGGCAGTAAATCTTTAATAACTGAGCATACAAAAAATATTTACTCACATGCAGTGCAATTATTTAAGGTAACTTGCAGTGAACAGCTGGAAAAACAGTAAGAATTTTCATAAAGTTTATGAGGGTCTAACTACATAATGTGAACTCTGAATACAAAGAAATTTTTGGACAATGAAAGTGTTTTAAGAATGAAGATTTTGGATTAAGAATAATTGGAATAGCTTTGATATAACATTTGTCGTATAAACATTTATGTTGCTCAGTATTTTTTATAATTTTTCCTACCAGCCTACGTTTAAAATCAATAGACCTATTAACTACCTTCCTTAGATGCCTAAAACTTTATGCTCGCATTTATGACATTGTTATTTAAAAAGCAGACTTAACTCAAATGATTTCAGTCGATAGTTATTTGTACTATAAATAAATGACTGTGAGTAAAAATTAAGGTAATTTTTTAGTAACTAATAAGGGTATATTTTACTTCCTAGTGAAAGTAAGCTGGTGCCCGTAGGCTACTTTTCTCCAAATGGTAGCTGAAATACAAAAAATAAAATGTCACACCTCTAGCTGAAATTGCTTTTTTTATTAAGCTAATCAAGTCAGAAAATTAGATTCTTGGGAAATTCAGTTTAAAGGTGCATTTCATCGGTTACGCACCTGTGTTGTAGTTCAAACCCTCCAGTTGCATAATATTCTTGGTTTGTGGGTACCTCATCTTCTCTTCTCCTTTTATTGCTCCTCGTTTCTATTCTGGCCTTTTTAGTTGCCTCAAGAACCCATTTTTCGCCCTCGGCCACTCTCAAGGGATCAATTGGCATCAGTGCTAACTGCCCAATCACTAAAGCAAATTACTGCATCTAACACATCTAATCTCAAGGTACTGAAATCAACAATCACAGTTTTAGGCAGGCGTTCCCATATCACATGGTTTAATAAGTCATTAACATTTTGTGTCTTTCCATGTAAGCACTATGACAATAGTTTCGTGTCACTTAGGTCCCTGTATATGGGCCTAGTTGCTTCCAATACCTCAAATGGCAGGGAGTGATGGTGTGCATAAGTCTCACCATTTGTTATTGCTTTTATGTAACGACACCATGTGTGTACACCACTGTCACAGAGAGCATGCTGTGGATGGTTACCCGTAGAAGCTTTATGGAAACAGGTAGCCCATACTGCTTTCTTTATGGCCTCAATATTGTCTCGCTTCCTTCTTATGGCTAAGATAGAATAGAGCGGCACTTTGTCACGTCTTCCTTAGTAAGACGACCCCGACCAACAATTTGTTTGCCATCACTGAGGTTTTTCTCCTTCATATCTTTTGTTAGCTTACGTAAACGTGTACCTATCCTCTCTTCGACATGACCAAAAGACAGTAACATTTCAAATTTGGCAGTTCTTCCTTAAGGCATATTTTCCAACACATTTGCAACCATCTGGACTCTGCGTCTCCAAGGTACTTCACATACCGGCACACATTTAAATTGGATTTTTAAAGTGTTTCGCATATCTGAATCGATTCATTTAACTACGATTTTGTGCACAAAATTCTACATATTCATTGAAGACAAAAAAAAATAGAATTTTTTGACCAGATTCACTGGAAAGTTATCTTAAATCACGTAAGTAATTTGTTTTAAATATACGAAGATTAAATATAAGTTTTTAAAATGGTAAACCAAACTCAACATGTATTTTTTTTAAAGTGATCAGTAGGTACTTAAATTTGTGTACATGGAAACCGAGAACACTTAACACTGAATACCTCTGACTCGCCTCAGTCCAATTGCTGCACGAAATATGTAGATGTTACTGTGGAATTTCACAATAAGATAAATTTAAAAACTATGATTTCTCTCTGGTTTTGCAATAAGTTTCGGTTAAATAAAGTTTGTAATTAAGATGCATAACAATTATAAAATTAGTGATTATTTAGCAAAGTACAAGATAAATCTTATGAAGCACCTTACTATTGCATATAAGCCGTGTTAAGGATGCCTATTATCATTTCTGACATCACTTTGTCATGTAAACGTATGTAAATTATGGTAAGTTAAGAAACATGTTAATGCATTGTCGTTTCAAGAAACGTTGATTTTACCGGATCGGCAATAACATTTGAAGCTGAACTGCATTCCGTAACATATTCAGAGTCATTATCTGTTTCATAGTATTCACATGATCCTCAGATTGTATAGATCGTCCCATGAAATTATTAGTCTCGTACAAATACCGCAGAGTTTGATGTTTATAAAAATCTGCTTCGAATGCAAATAGAAACTGGTTGTTGACGTACGTTTCGGCGCTGATAACCAAGCCTTGTTCAGAACACACTATAGCTACAAACTGCCCATAGAGTCTTGGTGCAACATTAATTCAGAACCATGCCTCAATAGGCAGCTTGCGGTTTTAGTGTGTTCCAAAGAAGGAAGAACATTAACACAGAACCGTACCTCTTTGGGCAGTTTGTAGTTTTAGTGTGTTCCGAAGAAGGCGTGGTTACCCGCGTCGAAACCTAGGTCAACATCCGGTTTCTATTTGTTCTCACCGCAGATTTTAATACAAATGGCAGCACTGTTTTCGCACTTACCTCTATTTACGTGTACACATCTTGACAAAGTTTACATTGACGTGAATCTGATATAAGAGATAGAGCTTCTACATCTAGATATGTAATGGAACAAGGAACTTTAGAAATTTGAGGAATAGATCACATTGTGATGTACATTGGAGTATAAATAAATAGTGAATGGCGTTTAAATGTGTTATCATTAATATGAACACTAAGCAGGTTAAAGAAATGTTGGAATATGAATGGGCATTGAAATGGGAAGCAATTCGTGGTGTTCTTAAAATGTCTCTGAAAGGAATTGACTTTTGGGAATACATTAGGGAAGCAAAAGAAAGAAATTGTTTCATTACTTGCGCAAGTCACTTAAATTTAATTTTCATGAATGAAATTTGCTGCTTAATGCTAAATGTAGTTTTAAATACGATCAGGGGCAAGTATCATAAATATAACGTTTCTGGAGGTTACAGGATCGCAAAATATGCGAATGGGAAACAAAGGTGTAAATGCGAGCCTACTTGGTATGAGGAACTGTATCAGCTGTGATACTGAAAGACTAATCGTTCCGAAGTGAAGTGAACTGCAAAGTGTGTGAAAGGGATTTAACGAGTTTAGAAGGGATAGGTAATGGCTGCTCGTGTATTTCTTTAAGAGACTTTCGTTGCTCGTGACCAACTAACGTCATTCTCCGAATAACATCCTCATGTGATCACTCCCATTCGTTGCAGGTGATACCGAGATTTCTTTTCATCTTTACTATACCACAAAAGGTATTGAGTGCTGTATAATATTGTGGGAAGTGGCAGTTATTCTTTGTCATTATACGATTTAACAGTCCTGTGAGGCTTTACTGTGCATTTACACGTGCCAATAAAGGTTCTGGAAACTTCCTGCATGCGCAAATCCACGGCGACCTCACAACATTAGCTGTCTATGATCAAGTAGTGTATAATATACAGTGGGCGGCCACATATTTAATACCTTTATGGAGAAGGGAGTTTTTAAATCTGCCCTCTGTAGTGGGTCACATAATGATACGTCATGGACACAGTTAGTGCTTGTATGTTGAGTTGCAACATGGAAATTATTTATGAGCAGTGGTTACCATATGATGAGTAAGTCCTGCAATGACTGCCACAGCCATATGGAGTGTGCAGAATGATTTGAACAAACTCTGATGGTATGCCAGTGCTATAGTTTTTCATATAGTGTCCTCTTCAATGCGGTCACAGTTTTCTTTGCTTGGCATGAGCGCTTTCAATGTCTGATAGTGTGTTGTCGGAACCTCGTTTGTTCCTTGCTCTTGCCGCCTATACATACCCTGTTGTATTTGAGCACGTCCGGTTACTATTCTGTGGGAAAAATGGTATAACATTCCGTTGAAAACCAGTGTTACGTATCTGTGTAGACGTCAAATAGAGCTCGTATGTATCTTGTCAGCATTGATGCTATTGGTAATGGGTAGGGCACTCGTGTGATCCATAACCCCTACAATGGCCCCACACTTCGGTGGTATCCCACATTACCTTGCAACAAAACAGATATGCATTTACGTCATTCAATATTTGGGGAGCTTCAGTATAGGTTTAGGTCCGTACACGAACGAAGTTTTATTACAACTTTTTAGAATCATTAGTCGTGTCCAATGTAATTTACTCTGTGTATTCCGTTAAGAACCATTAATGTCATTTTCCTAGAATATTTCTAGCGATGTTTGTATGCAAGCTTCTAAGTTAGTTAATGTTATCAGTGATTCCAAGGGTCAAATCGCCTTTTGCTGTATATTAACTTTTTCTGTTCTGAGTGATGTATGTGCCTTAGTCTCGTGAGCCAGCAAATGAACCAGCAGGATCGTCAGTAGGGATGAGGTAATAGAAGGATAAGTCGATCAGGAGAGCGCAGTGAGTGCGTTGTAGCTCGCTGTCCAGATTTCGAGAGTTTGCGCTTCTGGATGAGTCATCGAATATATTGCTTCCCCCTACTTATACGGCCCGAGGAGATAGCGAATGTAAAATTAGAGAGATTCGAGCGGTCACGGACGCTTTCCGGCTGTCGTTTTTCCCGCGAACCATACGCGACTGGAACAGGAAAGGGAGGTAATGACAGTGGCACGTGAAGTGCCCTAATGGGTGGGGCACTCGTGTCATCCATAAGCCCAACTATGGTTCCACACTTAGGTGGGATCCCACGTTACCTTTCAACATAATAGATATACACTCACGTCATTCAATATTTGTTTTACTTCAGTATAGGTATAGGTGCGTGCAGGAATGACGTTTTATTATAATCCTTTAGAAACATTAGTCCTGCTCGATCTGATTAGTACCTGTATTTCCTTAAGAACAATTAAAGTCATTTTTCTAGCGATGGTTTTATGCATGATTCTAGTTGTGTTAATTGTCTCTCCTGAGTGACTTGTGTGCTTTAGTCCCGGTAATTAGGAATTGAACCAGCAGGATCGTCAGTAGGGATGAGGTAATAGAAGGATAAGTCGATCAGGAGAACGCAGTGAGTTGGCACGTAGGTTAGTTATTGGATATGAGCTGATTAACAAATCACTCGCGATCATTTCGTCTATTCTAAAGCTGCCCAGGTAGCCCGTTTTTGAAGAGGCTGTGAAGTGGAAAGGCCAAGAAAAAGCTCTGTTGAACAGAGATGCGGCCGACGTCCTGTACTGACGGTATTTGATTCTTTTGGGAAATTGGCAGTAAATCTTTAATAACTGAGCATACAAAAAATATTTACTCACATGCAGTGCAATTATTTAAGGTAACTTGCAGTGAACAGCTGGAAAAACAGTAAGAATTTTCATAAAGTTTATGAGGGTCTAACTACATAATGTGAACTCTGAATACAAAGAAATTTTTGGACAATGAAAGTGTTTTAAGAATGAAGATTTTGGATTAAGAATAATTGGAATAGCTTTGATATAACATTTGTCGTATAAACATTTATGTTGCTCAGTATTTTTTATAATTTTTCCTACCAGCCTACGTTTAAAATCAATAGACTTATTAACTACTTTCCTTAGATGCCTAAAACTTTATGCTCGCATTTATGACATTGTTATTTAAAAAGCAGACTTAACTCAAATGATTTCAGTCGATAGTTATTTGTACTATAAATAAATGACTGTGAGTAAAAATTAAGGTAATTTTTTAATAACTAATAAGGGTATATTTTTCTTCCTAGTGAAAGTAAGCTGGTGCCCGTAGGCTACTTTTCTCCAAATGGTAGCTGAAATACAAAAAATAAAATGTCACACCTCTAGCTGAAATTGCTTTTTTTATTAAGCTAATCAAGTCAGAAAATTAGATTCTTGGGAAATTCAGTTTAAAGGTGCATTTCATCGGTTACGCACCTGTGTTGTAGTTCAAACCCTCCAGTTGCATAATATTCTTGGTTTGTGGGTACCTCATCTTCTCTCCTCCTTTTATTGCTCCTCGTTTCTATTCTGGCCTTTTTAGTTGCCTCAAGAACCCATTTTTCGCCCTCGGCCACTCTCAAGGGATCAATTGGCATCAGTGCTAACTGCCCAATCACTAAAGCAAATTACTGCATCTAACACATCTAATGTCAAGGTACTTAAATCAACAATCACAGTTTTAGGCAGGCGTTCCCATATCACATGGTTTAATAAGTCATTAACATTTTGTGTCTTTCCATGTAAGCACTATGACAATAGTTTCGTGTCACTTAGGTCCCTGTATATGGGCCTAGTTGCTTCCAATACCTCAAATGGCAGGGAGTGATGGTGTGCATAAGTCTCACCATTTGTTATTGCTTTTATGTAACGACACCATGTGTGTACACCACTGTCACAGAGAGCATGCTGTGGATGGTTACCCGTAGAAGCTTTATGGAAACAGGTAGCCCATACTGCTTTCTTTATGGCCTCAATATTGTCTCGCTTCCTTCTTATGGCTAAGATAGAATAGAGCGGCACTTTGTCACGTCTTCCTTAGTAAGACGACCCCGACCACCAATTTGTTTGCCATCACTGAGGTTTTTCTCCTTCATATCTTTTGTTAGCTTACGTAAACGTGTACCTATCCTCTCTTCGACATGACCAAAAGACAGTAACATTTCAAATTTGGCAGTTCTTCCTTAAGGCATATTTTCCAACACATTTGCAACCATCTGGACTCTGCGTCTCCAAGGTACTTCACATACCGGCACACATTTAAATTGGATTTTTAAAGTGTTTCGGATATCTGAATTGATTCATTTAACTACGATTTTGTGCACAAAATTCTACATATTCATTGAAGACAAAAAAAAAAATAGAATTTTTTGACCAGATTCACTGGAAAGTGATCTTAAATCACATAAGTAATTTGTTTTAAATATACGAAGATTAAATATAAGTTTTTAAAATGGTAAACCAAACTCAACGTGTATTTTTTTTTAAATGGTCAGTAGGTACTTAAATTTGTGTACATGGAAACCGAGAACACTTAACACTGAATACCTCTGACTCGCCTCAGTCCAATTGCTGCACGAAATATGTAGATGTTACTGTGGAATTTCACAATAAGATAAATTTAAAAACTATGATTTCTCTCTGGTTTTGCAATAAGTTTCGGTAAAATAAAGTTTGTAATTAAGATGCGTTACAATTATAAAATTAGTGATTATTTAGCAGAGTACAAGATAAACCTTATTAAGCACCTTACTAGGGAATATAAGCCGTGTTAAGGATGCCTATTAACATTTCTGACATCACTTTGTCATGTAAACGTATGTAAATTATGGTAAGTTAAGAAACATGTTAATGCGTTGTCGTTTCAAGAAACGTTGATTTTACCAGATCGGCAATAACATTTGAAGCTGAACTGCATTCCGTAACATATTCAGAGTCATTATCTGTTTCATAGTATTCACATGATCCTCAGATTGTATAGATCGCCCCATGAAATTATTAGTCTCGTACAAATACCGCAGAGTTTGATGTTTATACAAATCTGCATCGAATGCAAATAGAAACCGGTTGTTGACCTACGTTTCGGCGCTGATACCCAAGCCTTGTTCAGAACACACTATAGCTACAAACTGCCCATAGAGTCTTGGTGCAACATTAATTCAGAACCATGCCTCCATAGGCAGCTTGTGGTTTTAGTGTGTTCCAAAGAAGGAAGAACATTAACACAGAACCGTACCTCTTTGGGCAGTTTGTAGTTTTAGTGTGTTCCGAAGAAGGCGTGGTTACCCGCGTCGAAACCTAGGTCAACATCCGGTTTCTATTTGTTCTCACCGCAGATTTTAATACAAATGGCAGCACTGTTTTCGCACTTACCTCTATTTACGTGTACACATCTTGACAAAGTTTACATTGACGAGAATCTGATATAAGAGATAGAGCTTCTACATCTAGATATGTAATGGAACAAGGAACTTTAGAAATTTGAGGAATAGATCACATTGTGATGTACATTGGAGTATAAATAAATAGTGAATGGCGTTTAAATGTGTTATCATTAATATGAACACTAAGCAGGTTAAAGAAATGTTGGAATATGAATGGGCATTGAAATGGGAAGCAATTCGTGGTGTTCTTAAAATGTCTCTGAAAGGAATTGACTTTTGGGAATACATTAGGGAAGCAAAAGAAAGAAATTGTTTCATTACTTGCGCAAGTCACTTAAATTTAATTTTCATGAATGAAATTTGCTGCTTAATGCTAAATGTAGTTTTAAATACGATCAGGGGCAAGTATCATAAATATAACGTTTCTGGAGGTTACAGGATCGCAAAATATGCGAATGGGAAACAAAGGTGTAAATGCGAGCCTACTTGGTATGAGGAACTGTATCAGCTGTGATACTGAAAGACTAATCGTTCCGAAGTGAAGTGAACTGCAAAGTGTGTGAAAGGGATTTAATGAGTTTAGAAGGGATAAGTAATGGCTGCTCGTGTATTTCTTTAACAGACTTTCGTTGCTCGTGACCAACTAACGTCATTCTCCGAATAACATCCTCTTGTGATCACTCCCATTCGTTGCAGGTGATACCGAGATTTCTTTTCATCTTTACTATACCACAAAAGGTATTGAGTGCTGTATAATATTGTGGGAAGTGGCAGTTATTCTTTGTCATTATACGATTTATCAGTCCTGTGAGGCTTTACTGTGCATTTACACGTGCCAATAAAGGTTCTGGAAACTTCCCGCATGCGCAAATCCACGGCGACCTCACAACATTAGCTGTCTATGATCAAGTAGTGTATAATATACAGTGGGCAGCCACATATTTAATGCCTTTATGGAGAAGGGAGTTTTTAAATCTGCCCTCTGTAGTGGGTCACATAATGATACGTCATGGACACAGTTAGTGTTTGTATGTTGAGTTGCAACATGGAAATTATTTATGACCAGTGGTTACCATATGATGAGTAAGTCCTGCAATGACTGCCACAGCCATATGGAGTGTGCAGAATGATTTGAACAAACTCTGATGGTATGCCAGTGCTATAGTTTTTCATATAGTGTCCTCTTCAATGCGGTCACAGTTTTCTTTGCTTGGCATGAGCGCTTTCAATGTCTGATAGTGTGTTGTCGGAACCTCGTTTGTTCCTTGCTCTTGCCGCCTATACATACCCTGTTGTATTTGAGCACGTCCGGTTACTATTCTGTGGGAAAAATGGTATAACATTCCGTTGAAAACCAGTGTTACGTATCTGTGTAGACGTCAAATAGAGCTCGTATGTATCTTGTCAGCATTGATGCTATTGGTAATGGGTAGGGCACTCGTGTGATCCATAACCCCTACAATGGCCCCACACTTCGGTGGTATCCCACATTACCTTGCAACAAAACAGATATGCATTTACGTCATTCAATATTTGGGGAGCTTCAGTATAGGTTTAGGTCCGTACACGAACGAAGTTTTATTACAACTTTTTAGAATCATTAGTCGTGTCCAATGTAATTTACTCTGTGTATTCCGTTAAGAACCATTAATGTCATTTTCCTAGAATATTTCTAGCGATGGTTGTTTGCAAGCTTCTAAGTTAGTTAATGTTATCAGTGATTCCAAGGGTCAAATCGCCTTTTGCTGTATATTAACTTTTTCTGTTCTGAGTGATGTATGTGCCTTAGTCTCGTGAGCCAGCAAATGAACCAGCAGGATCGTCAGTAGGGATGAGGTAATAGAAGGATAAGTCGATCAGGAGAGCGCAGTGAGTGCGTTGTAGCTCGCTGTCCAGATTTCGAGAGTTTGCGCTTCTGGATGAGTCATCGAATATATTGCTTCCCCCTACTTATACGGCCCGAGAAGATAGCGAGTGTAAAATTAGAGAGATTCGAGCGGTCACGGACGCTTTCCGGCTGTCGTTTTTCCCGCGAACCATACGCGACTGGAACAGGAAAGGGAGGTAATGACAGTGGCACGTGAAGTGCCCTAATGGGTGGGGCACTCGTGTGATCCATAAGCCCAACTATGGCTCCACACTTAGGTGGGATCCCACGTTACCTTTCAACATAATAGATATACACTCACGTCATTCAATATTTGTTTTACTTCAGTATAGGTATAGGTGCGTGCAGGAATGACGTTTTATTATAATCCTTTAGAAACATTAGTCCTGCTCGATCTGATTAGTACCTGTATTTCCTTAAGAACAATTAAAGTCATTTTTCTAGCGATGGTTTTATGCATGATTCTAGTTGTGTTAATTGTCTCTCCTGAGTGACTTGTGTGCTTTAGTCCCGGTAATTAGGAATTGAACCAGCAGGATCGTCAGTAGGGATGAGGTAATAGAACGATCAGGAGAACGCAATGAGTTGGCACGTAGGTTAGTTATTGGATATGAGCTGATTAACAAATCACTCGCGATCATTTCGTCTATTCTAAAGCTGCCCAGGTAGCCCGTTTTTGAAGAGGCTGTGAAGTGGAAAGGCCAAGAAAAAGCTCTGTTGAACAGAGATGCGGCCGACGTCCTGTACTGACGGTATTTGATTCTTTTGGGAAATTGGCAGTAAATCTTTAATAACTGAGCATACAAAAAATATTTACTCACATGCAGTGCAATTATTTAAGGTAACTTGCAGTGAACAGCTGGAAAAACAGTAAGAATTTTCGTAAAGTTTATGAGGGTCTAACTACATAATGTGAACTCTGAATACAAAGAAATTTTTGGACAATGAAAGTGTTTTAAGAATGAAGATTTTGGATTAAGAATAATTGGAATAGCTTTGATATAACATTTGTCGTATAAACATTTATGTTGCTCAGTATTTTTTATAATTTTTCCTACCAGCCTACGTTTAAAATCAATAGACTTATTAACTACTTTCCTTAGATGCCTAAAACTTTATGCTCGCATTTATGACATTGTTATTTAAAAAGCAGACTTAACTCAAATGATTTCAGTCGATAGTTATTTGTACTATAAATAAATGACTGTGAGTAAAAATTAAGGTAATTTTTTAATAACTAATAAGGGTATATTTTTCTTCCTAGTGAAAGTAAGCTGGTGCCCGTAGGCTACTTTTCTCCAAATGGTAGCTGAAATACAAAAAATAAAATGTGACACCTCTAGCTGAAATTGCTTTTTTTATTAAGCTAATCAAGTCAGAAAATTAGATTCTTGGGAAATTCAGTTTAAAGGTGCATTTCATCGGTTACGCACCTGTGTTGTAGTTCAAACCCTCCAGTTGCATAATATTCTTGGTTTGTGGGTACCTCATCTTCTCTCCTCCTTTTATTGCTCCTCGTTTCTATTCTGGCCTTTTTAGTTGCCTCAAGAACCCATTTTTCGCCCTCGGCCACTCTCAAGGGATCAATTGGCATCAGTGCTAACTGCCCAATCACTAAAGCAAATTACTGCATCTAACACATCTAATCTCAAGGTACTGAAATCAACAATCACAGTTTTAGGCAGGCGTTCCCATATCACATGGTTTAATAAGTCATTAACATTTTGTGTCTTTCCATGTAAGCACTATGACAATAGTTTCGTGTCACTTAGGTCCCTGTATATGGGCCTAGTTGCTTCCAATACCTCAAATGGCAGGGAGTGATGGTGTGCATAAGTCTCACCATTTGTTATTGCTTTTATGTAACGACACCATGTGTGTACACCACTGTCACAGAGAGCATGCTGTGGATGGTTACCCGTAGAAGCTTTATGGAAACAGGTAGCCCATACTGCTTTCTTTATGGCCTCAATATTGTCTCGCTTCCTTCTTATGGCTAAGATATAATAGAGCGGCACTTTGTCACGTCTTCCTTAGTAAGACGACCCCGACCACCAATTTGTTTGCCATCACTGAGGTTTTTCTCCTTCATATCTTTTGTTAGCTTACGTAAACGTGTACCTATCCTCTCTTCAACATGACCAAAAGACAGTAACATTTCAAATTTGGCAGTTCTTCCTTAAGGCATATTTTCCAACACATTTGCAACCATCTGGACTCTGCGTCTCCAAGGTACTTCACATACCGGCACACATTTAAATTGGATTTTTAAAGTGTTTCGGATATCTGAATCGATTCATTTAACTACCATTTTGTGCACAAAATTCTACATATTCATTGAAGCCAAAAAAAAATAGAATTTTTTGACCAGATTCACTGGATAGTGATCTTAAATCACATAAGTAATTTGTTTTAAATATTCGAAGATTAAATATAAGTTTTTAAAATGGTAAACCAAACTCAACATGTATTTTTTTTTAAATGGTCAGTAGGTACTTAAATTTGTGTACATGGAAACCGAGAACACTTAACACTGAATACCTCTGACTCGCCTCAGTCCAATTGCTGCACGAAATATGTAGATGTTACTGTGGAATTTCACAATAAGATAAATTTAAAAACTATGATTTCTCTCTGGTTTTGCAATAAGTTTCGGTTAAATAAAGTTTGTAATTAAGATGCATAACAATTATCAAATTAGTGATTATTTAGCAAAGTACAAGATAAACCTTATTAAGCACCTTACTAGGGCATATAAGCCGTGTTAAGGATGCCTATTAACATTTCTGACATCACTTTGTCATGTAAACGTATGTAAATTATGGTAAGTTAAGAAACATGTTAATGCGTTGTCGTTTCAAGAAACGTTGATTTTACCAGATCGGCAATAACATTTGAAGCTGAACTGCATTCCGTAACATATTCAGAGTCATTATCTGTTTCATAGTATTCACATGATCCTCAGATTGTATAGATCGTCCCATGAAATTATTAGTCTCGTACAAATACCGCAGAGTTTGATGTTTATACAAATCTGCATCGAATGCAAATAGAAACCGGTTGTTGACCTACGTTTCGGCGCTGATACCCAAGCCTTGTTCAGAACACACTATAGCTACAAACTGCCCATAGAGTCTTGGTGCAACATTAATTCAGAACCATGCCTCAATAGGCAGCTTGCGGTTTTAGTGTGTTCCAAAGAAGGAAGAACATTAACACAGAACCGTACCTCTTTGGGCAGTTTGTAGTTTTAGTGTGTTCCGAAGACGGCGTGGTTACCCGCGTCGAAACCTAGGTCAACATCCGGTTTCTATTTGTTCTCACCGCAGATTTTAATACAAATGGCAGCACTGTTTTCGCACTTACCTCTATTTACGTGTACACATCTTGACAAAGTTTACATTGACGAGAATCTGATATAAGAGATAGAGCTTCTACATCTAGATACGTAATGGAACAAGGAACTTTAGAAATTTGAGGAATAGATCACATTGTGATGTACATTGGAGTATAAATAAATAGTGAATGGCGTTTAAATGTGTTATCATTAATGTGAACACTAAGCAGGTTAAAGAAATGTTGGAATATGAATGGGCATTGAAATGGGAAGCAATTCTTGGTGTTCTTAAAATGTCTCTGAAAGGAATTGACTTTTGGGAATACATTAGGGAAGCAAAAGAAAGAAATTGTTTCATTACTTGCGCAAGTCACTTAAATTTAATTTTCATGAATGAAATTTGCTGCTTAATGCTAAATGTAGTTTTAAATACGATCAGGGGCAAGTATCATAAATATAACGTTTCTGGAGGTTACAGGATCGCAAAATATGCGAATGGGAAACAAAGGTGTAAATGCGAGCCTACTTGGTATGAGGAACTGTATCAGCTCTGATACTGAAAGACTAATCGTTCCGAAGTGAAGTGAACTGCAAAGTGTGTGAAAGGGATTTAACGAGTTTAGAAGGGATAAGTAATGGCTGCTCGTGTATTTCTTTAACAGACTTTCGTTGCTCGTGACCAACTAACGTCATTCTCCGAATAACATCCTCATGTGATCACTCCCATTCGTTGCAGGTGATACCGAGATTTCTTTTCATCTTTACTATACCACAAAAGGTATTGAGTGCTGTATAATATTGTGGGAAGTGGCAGTTATTCTTTGTCATTATACGATTTAACAGTCCTGTGAGGCTTTACTGTGCATTTACACGTGCCAATAAAGGTTCTGGAAACTTCCTGCATGCGCAAATCCATGGCGACCTCACAACATTAGCTGTCTATGATCAAGTAGTGTATAATATACAGTGGGCGGCCACGTATTTAATACCTTTATGGAGAAGGGAGTTTTTAAATCTGCCCTCTGTAGTGGGTCACATAATGATACGTCATGGACACAGTTAGTGCTTGTATGTTGAGTTGCAACATGGAAATTATTTATGACCAGTGGTTACCATATGATGAGTAAGTCCTGCAATGACTGCCACAGCCATATGGAGTGTGCAGAATGATTTGAACAAACTCTGATGGTATGCCAGTGCTATAGTTTTTCATATAGTGTCCTCTTCAATGCGGTCACAGTTTTCTTTGCTTGGCATGAGCGCTTTCAATGTCTGATAGTGTGTTGTTGGAACCTCGTTTGTTCCTTGCTCTTGCCGCCTATACATACCCTGTTGTATTTGAGCACGTCCGGTTACTATTCTGTGGGAAAAATGGTATAACATTCCGTTGAAAACCAGTGTTACGTATCTGTGTAGACGTCAAATAGAGCTCGTATGTATCTTGTCAGCATTGATGCTATTGGTAATGGGTAGGGCACTCGTGTGATCCATAACCCCTACAATGGCCCCACACTTCGGTGGTATCCCACATTACCTTGCAACAAAACAGATATGCATTTACGTCATTCAATATTTGGGGAGCTTCAGTATAGGTTTAGGTCCGTACACGAACGAAGTTTTATTACAACATTTTAGAATCATTAGTCGTGTCCAATGTAATTTACTCTGTGTATTCCGTTAAGAACCATTAATGTCATTTTCCTAGAATATTTCTAGCGATGGTTGTATGCAAGCTTCTAAGTTAGTTAATGTGATCAGTGATTCCAAGGGTCAAATCGCCTTTTGCTGTATATTAACTTTTTCTGTTCTGAGTGATGTATGTGCCTTAGTCTCGTGAGCCAGCAAATGAACCAGCAGGATCGTCAGTAGGGATGAGGTAATAGAAGGATAAGTCGATCAGGAGAGCGCAATGAGTGCGTTGTAGCTCGCTGTCCAGATTTCGAGAGTTTGCGCTTCTGGATGAGTCATCGAATATATTGCTTCCCCCTACTTATACGGCCCGAGGAGATAGCGAATGTAAAATTAGAGAGATTCGAGCGGTCACGGACGCTTTCCGGCTGTCGTTTTTCCCGCGAACCATACGCGACTGGAACAGGAAAGGGAGGTAATGACAGTGGCACGTGAAGTGCCCTAATGGGTGGGGCACTCGTGTGATCCATAAGCCCAACTATGGCTCCACACTTAGGTGGGATCCCACGTTACTTTTCAACATAATAGATATACACTCACGTCATTCAGTATTTGTTTTACTTCAGTATAGTTATAGGTGCGTGCAGGAACGACGTTTTATTATAATCCCTTAGAAACATTAGTCCTGCTCGATCTGATTTGTACCTGTATTTCCTTAAGAACAATTAAAGTCATTTTTCTAGCGATGGTTTTATGCATGATTCTAGTTGTGTTAATTGTCTCTCCTGAGTGACTTGTGTGCTTTAGTCCCGGTAATTAGGAATTGAACCAGCAGGATCGTCAGTAGGGATGAGGTAATAGAAGGATAAGTCGATCAGGAGAACGCAGTGAGTTGGCACGTAGGTTAGTTATTGGATATGAGCTGATTAACAAATCACTCGCGATCATTTCGTCTATTCTAAAGCTGCCCAGGTAGCCCGTTTTTGAAGAGGCTGTGAAGTGGAAAGGCCAAGAAAAAGCTCTGTTGAACAGAGATGCGGCCGACGTCCTGTACTGACGGTATTTGATTCTTTTGGGAAATTGGCAGTAAATCTTTAATAACTGAGCATACAAAAAATATTTACTCACATGCAGTGCAATTATTTAAGGTAACTTGCAGTGAACAGCTGGAAAAACAGTAAGAATTTTCATAAAGTTTATGAGGGTCTAACTACATAATGTGAACTCTGAATACAAAGAAATTTTTGGACAATGAAAGTGTTTTAAGAATGAAGATTTTGGATTAAGAATAATTGGAATAGCTTTGATATAACATTTGTCGTATAAACATTTATGTTGCTCAGTATTTTTTATAATTTTTCCTACCAGCCTACGTTTAAAATCAATAGACTTATTAACTACTTTCCTTAGATGCCTAAAACTTTATGCTCGCATTTATGACATTGCTATTTAAAAAGCAGACTTAACTCAAATGATTTCAGTCGATAGTTATTTGTACTATAAATAAATGACTGTGAGTAAAAATTAAGGTAATTTTTTAATAACTAATAAGGGTATATTTTTCTTCCTAGTGAAAGTAAGCTGGTGCCCGTAGGCTACTTTTCTCCAAATGGTAGCTGAAATACAAAAAATAAAATGTGACACCTCTAGCTGAAATTGCTTTTTTTATTAAGCTAATCAAGTCAGAAAATTAGATTCTTGGGAAATTCAGTTTAAAGGTGCATTTCATCGGTTACGCACCTGTGTTGTAGTTCAAACCCTCCAGTTGCATAATATTCTTGGTTTGTGGGTACCTCATCTTCTCTCCTCCTTTTATTGCTCCTCGTTTCTATTCTGGCCTTTTTAGTTGCCTCAAGAACCCATTTTTCGCCCTCGGCCACTCTCAAGGGATCAATTGGCATCAGTGCTAACTGCCCAATCACTAAAGGAAATTACTGCATCTAACACATCTAATCTCAAGGTACTGAAATCAACAATCACAGTTTTAGAAAGGCGGTCCCATATCACATGGTTTAATAAGTCATTAACATTTTTTGTCTTTCCATGTAAGCACTATGACAATAGTTTCGTGTCACTTAGGTCCCTGTATATGGGCTTAGTTGCTTCCAATACCTCAAATGGCAGGGAGTGATGGTGTGCATAAGTCTCACCGTTTGTTATTGCTTTTATGTAACGACACCATGTGTGTACACCACTGTCACAGAGAGCATGCTGTGGATGGTTACCCGTAGGAGCTTTATGGAAACAGGTAGCCCATACTGCTTTCTTTATGGCCTCAATATTGTCTCGCTTCCTTCTTATGGCTAAGATAGAATAGAGCGGCACTTTGTCACGTCTTCCTTAGTAAGACGACCCCGACCACCAATTTGTTTGCCATCACTGAGGTTTTTCTCCTTCATATCTTTTGTTAGCTTACGTAAACGTGTACCTATCCTCTCTTCAACATGACCAAAAGACAGTAACATTTCAAATTTGGCAGTTCTTCCTTAAGGCATATTTTCCAACACATTTGCAACCATCTGGACTCTGCGTCTCCAAGGTACTTCACATACCGGCACACATTTAAATTGGATTTTTAAAGTGTTTCGGATATCTGAATAGATTCATTTAACTACCATTTTGTGCACGAAATTCTACATATTCATTGAAGACAAAAAAATAGAGTTTTTTGACCAGATTCACTGGAAAGTGATCTTAAATCACATAAGTAATTTGTTTTAAATATACGAAGATTAAATATAAGTTTTTAAAATGGTAAACCAAACTCAACATGTATTTTTTTTTAAATGGTCAGTAGGTACTTAAATTTGTGTACATGGAAACCGAGAACACTTAACACTGAATACCTCTGACTCGCCTCAGTCCAATTGCTGCACGAAATATGTAGATGTTACTGTGGAATTTCACAATAAGATAAATTTAAAAACTATGATTTCTCTCTGGTTTTGAAATAAGTTTCGGTTAAATAAAGTTTGTAATTAAGATGCATAACAATTATAAAATTAGTGATTATTTAGCAAAGTACAAGATAAACCTTATTAAGCACCTTACTAGGGCATATAAGCCGTGTTAAGGATGCCTATTAACATTTCTGACATCACTTTGTCATGTAAACGTATGTAAATTATGGTAAGTTAAGAAACATGTTAATGCGTTGTCGTTTCAAGAAACATTGATTTTACCAGATCGGCAATAACATTTGAAGCTGAACTGCATTCCGTAACATATTCAGAGTCATTATCTGTATCATAGTATTCACATGATCCTCAGATTGTATAGATCGTCCCATGAAATTATTAGTCTCGTGCAAATACCGCAGAGTTTGATGTTTATAAAGAATCTGCATCGAATGCAAACAGAAACCGGTTGTTGGCCTACGTTTCGGCGCTGATAACCAAGCCTTGTTCAGAACACACTATAGCTACAAACTGCCTATGGAGTCTTGGTCCAACATTAATTCAGAACCATGCCTCAATAGGCAGCTTGTGGTTTTAGTGTGTTCCAAAGAAGGAAGAACATTAACACAGAACCGCACCTCTTTGGGCAGTTTGTAGTTTTAGTGTGTTCCGAAGAAGGCGTGGTCACCCGCGTCGTAACCTAGGTCAACATCCGGTTTCTATTTGTTCTCACCACAGATTTTAATACAAATGGCAGCACTGTTTTCGCACTTACCTCTATTTACGTGTACACATCTTGACAAAGTTTACATGGACGAGAATCTGATATAAGAGATAGAGCTTCTACATCTAGATATGTAATGGAACAAGGAACTTTAGAAATTTGAGGAATAGATCATATTGTGATGTACATTAGAGTATAAATAAATAGTGAATGGCGTTTAAATGTGTTATCATTAATATGAACACTAAGCAGGTTAAAGAAATGTTGGAATATGAATGGGCATTGAAATGGGAAGCAATTCTTGGCGTTCTTAAAATGTCTCTGAAAGGAATTGACTTTTGGGAATACATTAGGGAAGCAAAAGAAAGAAATTGTTTCATTACTTGCGCAAGTCACTTAAATTTAATTTTCGTGAATGAAACTTGCTGCTTAATGCTAAATGTAGTTTTAAATACGATCAGGGGCAAGTATCATAAATAAACGTTTCTGGAGGTTACAGGATCGCAAAATATGCGAATGGGAAACAGAGGTGTAAATGCGAGCCTACTTGGTATGAGGAACTGTATCAGCTCTGATACTGAAAGACTAATCGTTCCGAAGTGAAGTGAACTGCAAAGTGTGTGAAAGGGATTTAACGAGTTTAGAAGGGATAAGTAATGGCTGCTCGTGTATTTCTTTAACAGACTTTCGTTGCTCGTGACCAACTAACGTCATTCTCCGAATAACATCCTCATGTGATCACTCCCATTCGTTGCAGGTGATACCGAGATTCCTTTTCATCTTTACTATACCACAAAAGGTATTGAGTGCTATATAATATTGTGGGAAGTGGCAGTTATTCTTTGTCATTATACGATTTAACAGTCCTGTGAGGCTTTACTGTGCATTTACACGTGCCAATAAAGGTTCTGGAAACTTCCTGCATGCGCAAATCCACGGCGACCTCACAACATTAGCTGTCTATGATCAAGTAGTGTATAATATACAGTGGGCGGCCACATATTTAATACCTTTATGGAGAAGGGAGTTTTTAAATCTGCCCTCTGTAGTGGGTCACATAATGATACGTCATGGACACAGTTAGTGCTTGTATGTTGAGTTGCAACATGGAAATTATTTATGACCAGAGGTTACCATATGATGAGTAAGTCCCGCAATGACTGCCACTGCCATATGGAGTGTGCAGAATGATTTGAACAAACTCTGATGGTATGCCAGTGCTATAGTTTTTCATATAGAGTCCTCTTCAATGCAGTCACAGTTTTCTTTGCTTGGCATGAGCGCTTTCAACGTCTGATAGTGTGTTGTCGGAACCTCGTTTGTTCCTTGCTCTTGCCGCCTATACATACCCTGTTGTATTTGAGCACGTCCGGTTACTATTCTGTGGGAAAAATGGTATAACATTCCGTTGAAAACCAGTGTTACGTATCTGTGTAGACGTCAAATAGAGCTCGTATGTATCTTGTCAGCATTGATGCTATTGGTAATGGGTAGGGCACTCGTGTGATCCATAACCCCTACAATGGCCCCACACTTCGGTGGTATCCCACATTACCTTGCAACAAAACAGATATGCATTTACGTCATTCAATATTTGGGGAGCTTCAGTATAGGTTTAGGTCCATACACGAGCGAAGTTTTATTACAACTTTTTAGAATCATTAGTCGTGTCCAATGTAATTTACTCTGTGTATTCCGTTAAGAACCATTAATGTCATTTTCCTAGAATATTTCTAGCGATGGTTGTATGCAAGCTTCTAAGTTAGTTAATGTTATCAGTGATTCCAAGGGTCAAATCGCCTTTTGCTGTATATTAACTTTTTCTGTTCTGAGTGATTTATGTGCCTTAGTCTCGTGAGCCAGCAAATGAACCAGCAGGATCGTCAGTAGGGATGAGGTAATAGAAGGATAAGTCGATCAGGAGAGCGCAGTGAGTGTGTTGTAGCTCGCTGTCCAGATTTCGAGAGTTTGCGCTTCTGGATGAGTCATCGAATATATTGCTTCCCCCTACTTATACGGCCCGAGGAGATAGCGAATGTAAAATTAGAGAGATTCGAGCGGTCACGGACGCTTTCCGGCTGTCGTTTTTCCCGCGAACCATACGCGACTGGAACAGGAAAGGGAGGTAATGACAGTGGCACGTGAAGTGCCCTAATGGGTGGGGCACTCGTGTGATCCATAAGCCCAACTATGGCTGCACACTTAGGTGGGATCCCACGTTACCTTTCAACATAATAGATATACACTCACGTCATTCAATATTTGTTTTACTTCAGTATAGGTATAGGTGCGTGCAGGAACGACGTTTTATTATAATCCTTTAGAAACATTAGTCCTGCTCGATCTGATTAGTACCTGTATTTCCTTAAGAACAATTAAAGTCATTTTTCTAGCGATGGTTTTATGCATGATTCTAGTTGTGTTAATTGTCTCTCCTGAGTGACTTGTGTGCTTTAGTCCCGGTAATTAGGAATTGAACCAGCAGGATCGTCAGTAGGGATGAGGTAATAGAACGATCAGGAGAACGCAATGAGTTGGCACGTAGGTTAGTTATTGGATATGAGCTGATTAACAAATCACTCGCGATCATTTCGTCTATTCTAAAGCTGCCCAGGTAGCCCGTTTTTGAAGAGGCTGTGAAGTGGAAAGGCCAAGAAAAAGCTCTGTTGAACAGAGATGCGGCCGACGTCCTGTACTGACGGTATTTGATTCTTTTGGGAAATTGGCAGTAAATCTTTAATAACTGAGCATACAAAAAATATTTACTCACATGCAGTGCAATTATTTAAGGTAACTTGCAGTGAACAGCTGGAAAAACAGTAAGAATTTTCGTAAAGTTTATGAGGGTCTAACTACATAATGTGAACTCTGAATACAAAGAAATTTTTGGACAATGAAAGTGTTTTAAGAATGAAGATTTTGGATTAAGACTAATTGGAATAGCTTTGATATAACATTTGTCGTATAAACATTTATGTTGCTCAGTATTTTTTATAATATTTTCCTACCAGCCTACGTTTAAAATCAATAGACTTATTAACTACTTTCCTTAGATGCCTAAAACTTTATGCTCGCATTTATGACATTGTTATTTAAAAAGCAGACTTAACTCAAATGATTTCAGTCGATAGTTATTTGTACTATAAATAAATGACTGTGAGTAAAAATTAAGGTAATTTTTTAATAACTAATAAGGGTATATTTTTCTTCCTAGTGAAAGTAAGCTGGTGCCCGTAGGCTACTTTTCTCCAAATGGTAGCTGAAATACAAAAAATAAAATGTCACACCTCTAGCTGAAATTGCTTTTTTTATTAAGCTAATCAAGTCAGAAAATTAGATTCTTGGGAAATTCAGTTTAAAGGTGCATTTCATCGGTTACGCACCTGTGTTGTAGTTCAAACCCTCCAGTTGCATAATATTCTTGGTTTGTGGGTACCTCATCTTCTCTCCTCCTTTTATTGCTCCTCGTTTCTATTCTGGCCTTTTTAGTTGCCTCAAGAACCCATTTTTCGCCCTCGGCCACTCTCAAGGGATCAATTGGCATCAGTGCTAACTGCCCAATCATTAAAGCAAATTACTGCATCTAACACATCTAATCTGAAGGTACTGAAATCAACAATCACAGTTTTAGGCAGGCGTTCCCATATCACATGGTTTAATAAGTCATTAACATTTTTTGTCTTTCCATGTAAGCACTATGACAATAGTTTCGTGTCACTTAGGTCCCTGTATATGGGGTTAGTTGCTTCCAATACCTCAAATGGCAGGGAGTGATGGTGTGCATAAGTCTCACCGTTTGTTATTGCTTTTATGTAACGACACCATGTGTGTACACCACTGTCACAGAGAGCATGCTGTGGATGGTTACCCGTAGAAGCTTTATGGAAACAGGTAGCCCATACTGCTTTCTTTATGGCCTCAATATTGTCTCGCTTCCTTCTTATGGCTAAGATAGAATAGAGCGGCACTTTGTCACGTCTTCCTTAGTAAGATGACCCCAACCAACAATTTGTTTGCCATCACTGAGGTTTTTCTCGTTCATATCTTTTGTTAGCTTACGTAAACATGTACCTATCGTCTCTTCAACATGACCAAAAGACAGTAACATTTCAATTTTGGAAGTTCTTCCTTAAGGCATATTTTCCAACACATTTGCAACCATCTGGACTCTGCGTCTCCAAGGTACTTCACATACCGGCACACATTTAAATTGGATTTTTAAAGTGTTTCGGATATCTGAATCGATTCATTTAACTACCATTTTGTGCACAAAATTCTACATATTCATTGAAGACAAAAAAAAATAGAATTTTTTGACCAGATTCACTGGAAAGTGATCTTATATCACATAAGTAATTTGTTTTAAATGTACGAAGATTAAATATAAGTTTTTAAAATGGTAAACCAGACTCAACATGTATTTTTTTTAAATGGTCAGTAGGTACTTAAATTTGTGTACATGGAAACCGAGAACACTTAACACTGAATACCTCTGACTCGCCTCAGTCCAATTGCTGCACGAAATATGTAGATGTTACTGTGGAATTTCACAATAAGATAAATTTAAAAACTATGATTTCTCTCTGGTTTTGAAATAAGTTTCGGTTAAATAAAGTTTGTAATTAAGATGCATAACAATTATAAAATTAGTGATTATTTAGCAAAGTACAAGATAAACCTTATTAAGCACCTTACTAGGGCATATAAGCCGTGTTAAGGATGCCTATTAACATTTCTGACATCACTTTGTCATGTAAACGTATGTAAATTATGGTAAGTTAAGAAACATGTTAATGCGTTGTCATTTCAAGAAACGTTGATTTTACCAGATCGGCAATAACATTTGAAGCTGAACTGCATTCCGTAACATATTCAGAGTCATTATCTGTTTCATAGTATTCACATGATCCTCAGATTGTATAGATCGTCCCATGAAATTATTAGTCTCGTACAAATACCGCAGAGTTTGATGTTCATACAAATCTGCATCGAATGCAAATAGAAACCGGTTGTTGACCTACGTTTCGGCGCTGATAACCAAGCCTTGTTCAGAACACACTATAGCTACAAACTGCCCATAGAGTCTTGGTGCAACATTAATTCAGAACCATGCCTCAATAGGCAGCTTGCGGTTTTAGTGTGTTCCAAAGAAGGAAGAACATTAACACAGAACCGTACCTCTTTGGGCAGTTTGTAGTTTTAGTGTGTTCCGAAGAAGGCGTGGTTACCCGCGTCGAAACCTAGGTCAACATCCGGTTTCTATTTGCAATCGAGGCAGATTGTTTACAATCATCAAGTTATTCACGAATGCTGATGCCTGCAATGTTAAAAGTTCTCACCGCAGATTTTAATACAAATGGCAGCACTTTTTTCGCACTTACCTCTATTTACGTGTACACATCTTGACAAAGTTTACATTGACGAGAATCTGATATAAGAGATAGAGCTTCTACATCTAGATATGTAGTGGAACAAGGAACTTTAGAAATTTGAGGAATAGATCATATTGTGATGTACATTGGAGTATAGATAAATAGTGAATGGCGTGTAAATGTGTTATCATTAATGTGAACACTAAGCAGGTTAAAGAAATGTTGGAATACGAATGGGCATTGAAATGGGAAGCAATTCTTGGTGTTCTTAAAATGTCTCTGAAAGGAATTGACTTTTGGGAATACATTAGGGAAGCAAAAGAAAGAAATTGTTTCATTACTTGCGCAAGTCACTTAAATTTAATTTTCATGAATGAAACTTGCTGCTTAATGCTAAATGTAGTTTTAAATACGATCAGGGGCAAGTATCATAAATGTAACGTTTTTGGAGATTACAGGATCGCAAAATATGCGAATGGGAAACACAGGTGTAAATGCGAGCCTACTTGGTATGAGGAACTGCATCAGCTGTGATACTGAAAGACTATTCGTTCCATAGTGAAATGAACTGCAAAGTGTGTGAAAGGGTTTTAACGAGTTTAGAAGGGATAAGTAATGGCTGCTCGTGTATTTCTTTAAGAGACTTTCGTTGCTCGTGACCAACTAAC
The DNA here is from genome assembly GCF_021461395.2 of Schistocerca americana. NCBI lineage: Eukaryota > Metazoa > Arthropoda > Insecta > Orthoptera > Acrididae > Schistocerca > Schistocerca americana. Next base: position 467,961,539 of record NC_060130.1, read on the forward strand.
GTCATTCTCCGAATAACATTCTCATGTGATCACTCCCATTCGTTGCAGGTGATACCGAGATTTCTTTTCATCTTTACTATACCACAAAAGGTATTGAGTGCTATATAATATTGTGGGAAGTGGCAGTTATTCTTTGTCATTATACGATTTAACAGTCCTGTGAGGCTTTACTGTGCATTTACACGTGCCAATAAAGGTTCTGGAAACTTCCTGCATGCGCAAATCCACGGCGACCTCACAACATTAGCTGTCTATGATGAAGTAGTGTATAATATACAGTGGGCGGCACATATTTAATACCTTTATGGAGAAGGGAGTTTTTAAATCTGCCCTCTGTAGTGGGTCACATAATGATACGTCATGGACACAGTTAGTGTTTGTATGTTGAGTTGCAACATGGAAATTATTTATGAGCAGTGGTTACCATATGATGAGTAAGTCCTGCAATGACTGCCACAGCCATATGGAGTGTGCAGAATGATTTGAACAAACTCTGATGGTATGCCAGTGCTATAGTTTTTCAGATAGTGTCCTCTTCAATGCGGTCACAGTTTTCTTTGCTTGGCATGAGCGCTTTCAATGTCTGATAGCGTGTTGTCTGAACCTCGTTTGTTCCTTGCTCTTGCCGCCTATACATACCCTGTTGTATTTGAGCACGTCCGGTTACTATTCTGTGGGAAAAATGGTATAACATTCCGTTGAAAACCAGTGTTACGTATCTGTGTAGACGTCAAATAGAGCTCGTATGTATCTTGTCAGCATTGATGCTATTGGTAATGGGTAGGGCACTCGTGTGATCCATAACCCCTACAATGGCCCCACACTTCGGTGGTATCCCACATTACCTTGCAACAAAACAGATATGCATTTACGTCATTCAATATTTGGGGAGCTTCAGTATAGGTTTAGGTCCGTACACGAACGAAGTTTTATTACAACTTTTTAGAATCATTAGTCGTGTCCAATGTAATTTACTCTGTGTATTCCGTTAAGAACCATTAATGTCATTTTCCTAGAATATTTCTAGCGATGGTTGTTTGCAAGCTTCTAAGTTAGTTAATGTTATCAGTGATTCCAAGGGTCAAATCGCCTTTTGCTGTATATTAACTTTTTCTGTTCTGAGTGATGTATGTGCCTTAGTCTCGTGAGCCAGCAAATGAACCAGCAGGATCGTCAGTAGGGATGAGGTAATAGAAGGATAAGTCGATCAGGAGAGCGCAGTGAGTGCGTTGTAGCTCGCTGTCCAGATTTCGAGAGTTTGCGCTTCTGGATGAGTCATCGAATATATTGCTTCCCCCTACTTATACGGCCCGAGGAGATAGCGAATGTAAAATTAGAGAGATTCGAGCGGTCACGGACGCTTTCCGGCTGTCGTTTTTCCCGCGAACCATACGCGACTGGAACAGGAAAGGGAGGTAATGACAGTGGCACGTGAAGTGCCCTAATGGGTGGGGCACTCGTGTGATCCATAAGCCCAACTATGGCTCCACACTTAGGTGGGATCCCACGTTACCTTTCAACATAATACACTCCTGGAAATGGAAAAAAGAACACATTGACACCGGTGTGTCAGACCTACCATACTTGCTCCGGACACTGCGAGAGGGCTCTACAAGCAATGATCACACGCACGGCACAGCGGACACACCAGGAACCGCGGTGTTGGCCGTCGAATGGCGCTAGCTGCGCAGCATTTGTGCACCGCCGCCGTCAGTGTCAGCCAGTTTGTCGTGGCATACGGAGCTCCATCGCAGTCTTTAACACTGGTAGCATGCCGCGACAGCGTGGACGTGAACCGTATGTGCAGTTGACGGACTTTGAGCGAGGGCGTATAGTGGCCATGCGGGAGGCCGGGTGGACGTACCGCCGAATTGCTCAACACGTGGGGCGTGAGGTCTTCACAGTACATCGATGTTGTCGCCAGTGGTCGGCGGAAGGTGCACGTGCCCGTCGACCTGGGACCGGACCGCAGCGACGCACGGATGCACACCAAGACCGTAGGATCCTAGGCAGTGCCGTAGGGGACCGCACCGCCATTTCCCAGCAAATTAGGGACACTGTTGCTCCTGGGGTATCGGCGAGGACCATTCGCAACCGTCTCCATGAAGCTGGGCTACGGTCCCGCACACCGTTAGGCCGTCTTCTGCTCACGCCCCAACATCGTACAGCCCGCCTCCAGTGGTGTCGTGACAGGCGTGAATGGAGGGACGAATGGAGACGTGTCGTCTTCAGCGATGAGAGTCGCTTCTGCCTTGGTGCCAATGATGGTCGTATGCGTGTTTGGCGCCGTGCAGGTGAGAGCCACAATCAGGACTGCATACGACCGAGGCACTCAGGGCCAACACCCGGCATCATGGTGTGGGGAGCGATCTCCTACACTGGCCGTACACCACTGGTGATCGTCGAGGGGACACTGAATAGTGCACGGTATATCCAAACCGTCATCGAACCCATCGTTCTACCATTCCTAGACCGGCAAGGGAACTTGCTGTTCCAACAGGACAATGCACGTCCGCATGTATCCCGTGCCACCCAACGTGCTCTAGAAGGTGTAAGTCAACTACCCTGGCCAGCAAGATCTCCGGATCTGTCCCCCATTGAGCATGTTTGGGACTGGATGAAGCGTCGTCTCACGCGGTCTGCACGTCCAGCACGAACGCTGGTCCAACTGAGGCGCCAGGTGGAAATGGCATGGCAAGCCGTTCCACAGGACTACATCCAGCATCTCTACGATCGTCTCCATGGGAGAATAGCAGCCTGCATTGCTGCGAAAGGTGGATATACACTGTACTAGTGCCGACATTGTGCATGCTCTGTTGCCTGTGTCTATTTGCCTGCGGTTCTGTCAGTGTGATCATGTGATGTATCTGACCCCAGGAATGTGTCAATAAAGTTTCCCCTTCCTGGGACAATGAATTCACGGTGTTCTTATTTCAATTTCAAGGAGTGTAGATATACACTCACGTCATTCAATATTTGTTTTACTTCAGTATAGGTATAGGTGCGTGCAGGAACGACGTTTTATTATAATCCTTCAGAAACATTAGTCCTTCTCGATCTGATTAGTACCTGTATTTCCTTAAGAACAATTAAAGTCATTTTTCTAGCGATGGTTTTATGCATGATTCTAGTTGTGTTAATTGTCTCTCCTGAGTGACTTGTGTGCTTTAGTCCCGGTAATTAGGAATTGAACCAGCAGGATCGTCAGTAGGGATGAGGTAATAGAAGGATAAGTCGATCAGGAGAACGCAGTGAGTTGGCACGTAGGTTAGTTATTGGATATGAGCTGGTTAACAAATCACTCGCGTTCATTTCGTCTATTCTAAAGCTGCCCAGGTAGCCCGTTTTTGAAGAGGCTGTGAAGTGGAAAGGCCAAGAAAAAGCTCTGTTGAACAGAGATGCGGCAGACGTCCTGTACTGACGGTATTTGATTCTTTTGGGAAATTGGCAGTAAATCTTTAATAACTGAGCATACAAAAAATATTTACTCACATGCAGTGCAATTATTTAAGGTAACTTGCAGTGAACGGCTGGAAAAACAGTAAGAATTTTCATAAAGTTTACGAGGGTCTAACTACATACTGTGAACTCTGAATAGAAAGAAATTTTTGGACAATGAAAGTGTTTTAAGAATGAAGATTTTGGATTAAGAATAATTGGAATAGCTTTGATATAACATTTGTCGTATAAACATTTATGTTGCTCAGTATTTTTTATAATTTTTCCTACCAGCCTACGTTTAAAATCAATAGACTTATTAACTACTTTCCTTAGATGCCTAAAACTTTATGCTCGCATTTATGACATTGTTATTTAAAAAGCAGACTTAACTCAAATGATTTCAGTCGATAGTTATTTATACTATAAATAAATGACTGTAGGTAAAAATTAAGGTAATTTTTTAATAACTAATAAGGGTATATTTTTCTTCCTAGTGAAAGTAAGCTGGTGCCTGTAGGCAACTTTTCTCCAAATGGTAGCTGAAATACAAAAAATTCAATGTGACACCTCTAGCTGAAATTGCTTTTTTTATTAAGCTAATCAAGTCAGAAAATTAGATTCTTGGGAAATTCAGTTTAAAGGTGCATTTCATCGGTTACGCACCTGTGTTGTAGTTCAAACCCTCCAGTTGCATAATATTCTTGGTTTGTGGGTACCTCATCTTCTCTCCTCCTTTTATTGCTCCTCGTTTCTATTCTGGCCTTTTTAGATGCCTCAAGAACCCATTTTTCGCCCTCGGCCACTCTCAAGGGATCAATTGGCATCAGTGCTAACTGCCCAATCACTAAAGCAAATTACTGCATCTAACACATCTAATCTCAAGGTACTGAAATCAACAATCACAGTTTTAGGCAGGCGTTCCCATATCACATGGTTTAATAAGTCATTAACATTTTGTGTCTTTCCATGTAAGCACTATGACAATAGTTTCGTGTCACTTAGGTCCCTGTATATGGGCTTAGTTGCTTCCAATACCTCAAATGGCAGGGAGTGATGGTGTGCATAAGTCTCACCATTTGTTATTGCTTTTATGTAACGACACCATGTGTGTACACCACTGTCACAGAGAGCATGCTGTGGATGGTTACCCGTAGAAGCTTTATGGAAACAGGTAGCCCATACTGCTTTCTTTATGGCCTCAATATTGTCTCGCTTCCTTCTTATGGCTAAGATAGAATAGAGCGGCACTTTGTCACGTCTTCCTTAGTAAGACGACCCCGACCAACAATTTGTTTGCCATCACTGAGGTTTTTCCCCTTCATATCTTTTGTTAGCTTACGTAAACGTGTACCTATCCTCTCTTCGACATGACCAAAAGACAGTAACATTTCAAATTTGGCAGTTCTTCCTTAAGGCATATTTTCCAACACATTTGCAACCATCTGGACTCTGCGTCTCCAAGGTACTTCACATACCGGCACACATTTAAATTGGATTTTTAAAGTGTTTCGGATATCTGAATCGATTCATTTAACTACCATTTTGTGCACAAAATTCTACATATTCATTGAAGACAAAAAAAACAGAATTTTTTGACCAGATTCACTGGAAAGTGATCTTAAATCACATAAGTAATTTGTTTTAAATATACGAAGATTAAATATAAGTTTTTAAAATGGTAAACCAAACTCAACATGTATTTTTTTTAAATGGTCAATAGGTACTTAAATTTGTGTACATGGAAACCGAGAACACTTAACACTGAATACCTCTGACTCGCCTCAGTCCAATCGCTGCACGAAGTATGTAGATGTTACTGTGGAATTTCACAATAAGATAAATTTAAAAACTATGATTTCTCTCTGGTTTTGAAATAAGTTTCGGTTAAATAAAGTTTGTAATTAAGATGCATAACAATTATAAAATTAGTGATTATTTAGCAAAGTACAAGATAAACCTTATTAAGCACCTTACTAGGGCATATAAGCCGTGTTAAGGATGCCTATTAACATTTCTGACATCACTTTGTCATGTAAACGTATGTAAATTATGGTAAGTTAAGAAACATGTTAATGCGTTGTCGTTTCAAGAAACGTTGATTTTACCAGATCGGCAATAACATTTGAAGCTGAACTGCATTCCGTAACATATTCAGAGTCATTATCTGTTTCATAGTATTCACATGATCCTCAGATTGTATAGATCGTCCCATGAAATTATTAGTCTCGTACAAATACCGCAGAGTTTGATGTTTATAAAAATCTGCATCGAATGCAAATAGAAACCGGTTGTTGACCTACGTTTCGGCGCTGATAACCAACCTTGTTCAGAACACACTATAGCTACAAACTGCCCATAAAGTCTTGGTGCAACATTAATTCAGAACCATGCCTCAATAGGCAGCTTGCGGTTTTAGTGTGTTCCAAAGAAGGAAGAACATTAACACAGAACCGTACCTCTTTGGGCAGTTTGTAGTTTTAGTGTGTTCCGAAGAAGGCGTGGTTACCCGCGTCGAAACCTAGGTCAACATCCGGTTTCTATTTGCAATCGAGGCAGATTGTTTACAATCATCAAGTTATTCACGAATGCTGATGCCTGCAATGTTAAAAGTTCTCACCGCAGATTTTAATACAAATGGCAGCACTTTTTTCGCACTTACCTCTATTTACGTGTACACATCTTGACAAAGTTTACATTGACGAGAATCTGATATAAGAGATAGAGCTTCTACATCTAGATATGTAATGGAACAAGGAACTTTAGAAGTTTGAGGAATAGATCATATTATGATGTACATTGGAGTATAAATAAATAGTGAATGGCGTTTAAATGTGTTATCGTTAATGTGAACACTAAGCAGGTTAAAGAAATGTTGGAATATGAATGGGCATTGAAATGGGAAGCAATTCTTGGTGTTCTTAAAATGTCTCTGAAAGGAATTGACTTTTGGGATTACGTTAGGGAAGCAAAAGAAAGAAATTGTTTCATTACTTGCGCAAGTCACTTAAATTTAATATTTATGAATGAAATTTGCTGCTTAATGCTAAATGTAGTTTTAAATACGATCAGGGGCAAGTATCATAAATATAACGTTTCTCGAGGTTACAGGATCGCAAAATATGCGAATGGGAAACAAAGGTGTAAATGCGAGCCTGCTTGGTATGAGGAACTGTATCAGCTGTGATACTGAAAGACTAATCGTTCCGAAGTGAAGTGAACTGCAAAGTGTGTGAAAGGGATTTAACGAGTTTACAAGGGATAAGTAATGGCTGCTCGTGTATTTCTTTAAGAGACTTTCGTTGCTCGTGACCAACTAACTCATTCTCCGAATAATATCCTCATGTGATCACTCCCATTCGTTGCAGGTGATACCGAGATTTCTTTTCATCTTTACTATACCACAAAAGGTATTGAGTGCTATATAATATTGTGGGAAGTGGCAGTTATTCTTTGTCATTATACGATTTAACAGTCCTGTGAGGCTTTACTGTGCATTTACACGTGCCAATAAAGGTTCTGGAAACTTCCTGCATGCGCAAATCCACGGCGACCTCACAACATTAGCTGTCTATGATCTAGTAGTGTATAATATACAGTGGGCGGCCACATATTTAATACCTTTATGGAGAAGGAGGGAGTTTTTAAATCTGCCCTCTGTAGTGGGTCACATAATGATACGTCATGGACACAGTTAGTGCTTGTATGTTGAGTTGCAACATGGAAATTATTTATGACCAGAGGTTACCATATGATGAGTAATTCCTGCAATGACTGCCACAGCCATATGGAGTGTGCAGAATGATTTGAACAAACTCTGATGGTATGCCAGTGCCATAGTTTTTCATTTAGTGTCCTCTTCAATGCGGTCACAGTTTTCTTTGCTTGGCATGAGCGCTTTCAATGTCTGATAGTGTGTTGTCTGAACCTCGTTTGTTCCTTGCTCTTGACCCCTATACACACCCTGTTGTATTTGAGCACGTCCGGTTACTATTCTGTGGGAAAAATCGTATAACATTCCGTTGAAAACCAGTGTTACGTATCTGTGTAGACGTCAAATAGAGCTCGTATGTATCTTGTCAGCATTGATGCTATTGGTAATGGGTAGGGCACTCGTGTGATCCATAACCCTTACAATGGCCCCACACTTCGGTGGTATCCCACATTACCCTGCAACATAACAGATATGCATTTACGTCATTCAATATTTGGGGAGCTTCAGTATGGGTTTAGGTCCGTACACGAACGAAGTTTTACTACAACTTTTTAGAATCATTAGTCGTGTCCAATGTAATTTACTCTGTGTATTCCGTTAAGAAACATTAATGTCATTTTCCTAGAATATTTCTAGCGAAGGTTGTATGCAAGCTTCTAAGTTAGTTAATGTTATCAGTGATTCCAAGGGTCAAATCGCCTTTTACTGTATATTAACTTTTTCTGTTCTGAGTGATTTATGTGCCTTAGTCTCGTGAGCCATGACCAAAAGACAGTAACATTTCAATTTTGGCAGTTCTTCCTTAAGGCATATTTTCCAACACATTTGCAACCATCTGGACTCTGCGTCTCCAAGGCACTTCACATACCGGCACACATTTAAATTGGATTTTTAAAGTGTTTCGGATATCTCAATCGATTCATTTAACTACCATTTTGTGAACAAAATTCTACGTATTCATTGAAGAGAAAAAAAATATAGAATTTTTTAACCAGATTCACTGGGAAGTGATCTTAAACCATGTAAGTAATTTGTTTTAAATATACGAAGATTAAATATAAGTTTTTAAAATGGTAAACCAAACTCAACATGTATTTTTTTGAAATGGTCATTAGGTACTTAAATTTGTGTACATGGAAACCGAGAACACTTAACACTGAATACCTCTGACTCGCCTCAGTCCAATTGCTGCACGAAAAGTGTAGATGTTACTGTGGAATTTCACAATAAGATAAATTTAAAAACTATGATTTCTCTCTGGTTTTGAAATAAGTTTCGGTTAAATAAAGTTTGTAATTAAGATGCATAACAATTATAAAATTAGTGATTATTTAGCAAAGTACAAGATAAACCTTATTAAGCATCTTACTAGGGCATATAAGCCGTGTTAAAGATGCCTATTAACATTTCTGACATCACTTTGTCACGTAAATGTATGTAAATTATGGTAAGTTAAGAAACATGTTAATGCGTTGTCGTTTCAAGAAACGTTGATTTTACCAGATCGGCAATAACATTTGAAGCTGAACTGCATCCCGTAACATATTCAGGATCATTATATGTTTCATAGTATTCACATGATCCTCAGATTGTATAGATCGTCCCATGAAATTATTAGTCTCGTACAAATACCGCAGAGTTTGATGTTTATAAAGAATCTGCATCGAATGCAAACAGAAACCGGTTGTTGACCTACGTTTCGGCGCTGATAACCAAGCCTTGTTCAGAACACACTATAGCTACAAACTGCCTATGGAGTCTTGGTCCAACATTAATTCAGAACCATGCCTCCATAGGCAGCTTGTGGTTTTAGTGTGTTCCAAAGAAGGAAGAACATTAACACAGAACCGTACCTCTTTGGGCAGTTTGTAGTTTTAGTGTGTTCAGAAGAAGGCGTGGTTACCCGCGTCGAAACCTAGGTCAACATCCGGTTTCTATTTGCAATCGAGGCAGATTGTTTACAATCATCAAGTTATTCACGAATGCTGATGCCTGCAATGTTAAAAGTTCTCACCGCAGATTTTAATACAAATGTCAGCACTTTTTTCGCACTTACCTCTATTTACGTGTACACATCTTGACAAAGTTTACATTGACGAGAATCTGATATATGAGATAGAGCTTCTACATCTAGATATGTAATGGAACAAGGAACTTTAGAAGTTTGAGGAATAGATCATATTGTGATGTACATTGGAGTATAAATAAATAGTGAATGGCGTTTAAATGTGTTATCGTTAATGTGAACACTAAGCAATTTAAAGAAATGTTGGAATAATAACTGGCATTGAAATGGGAAGTAATTCTTGGTGTTCTTAAAATGTCTCTGAAAGGAATTGACTTTTGGGAATACGTTAGGGATGCAAAAGAAAGAAATTGTTTCATTACTTGCGCAAGTCACTTAAATTTAATTTTCGTGAATGAAATTTGCTGCTTAATGCTAAATGTAGTTTTAAATGCGATCAGGGGCAAGTATCATAAATATAACGTTTCTCGAGGTTACAGGATCGCAAAATATGCGAATGGGAAACAAAGGTGTAAATGCGAGCCTACTTGGTATGAGGAACTGTATCAGCTGTGATACTGAAAGACTAATCGTTCCGAAGTGAAGTGACCTCAAAGTGTGTGAAAGGGATTTAACGAGTTTAGAAGGGATAATTATGGCTGCTCGTGTATTTCTTTAAGAGACTTTCGTTGCTCGTGACCAACTAACGTCATTCTCCGAATAATATCCTCATGTGATCACTCCCATTCGTTGCAGGTGATACCGAGATTTCTTTTCATCTTTACTATACCACAAAAGGTATTGAGTGCTATATAATATTGTGGGAAGTGGCAGTTATTCTTTGTCATTATACGATTTAACAGTCCTGTGAGGCTTTACGGTGCATTTACACGTGCCAATAAAGGTTCTGGAAACTTCCTGCATGCGCAAATCCACGGCGACCTCACAACATTAGCTGTCTATGATCAAGTAGTGTATAATATACAGTTGGCGGCCACATATTTAATACCTTTATGGAGAAGGGAGTTTTTAAAGCTGCCCTCTGTAGTGGGTCACATAATGATACGTCATGGACACAGTTAGTGCTTGTATGTTGAGTTGCAACATGGAAATTATTTATGACCAGAGGTTACCATATGATGAGTAAGTCCTGGAATGACTGCCACAGCCATATGGAGTGTGCAGAATGATTTGAACAAACTCTGATGGTATGCCAGTGCTATAGTTTTTCATATAGTGTCCTCTTCAATGCGGTCACAGTTTTCTTTGCTTGGCATGAGCGCTTTCAATGTCTGATAGTGTGTTGTCGGAACCTCGTTTGTTCCTTGCTCTTGCCGTCAATACATACCCTGTTGTATTTGAGCACGTCCGGTTACTATTCTGTGGGAAAAATGATATAACATTCCATTGAAAACCAATGTTAAGTATCTGTGTAGACGTCAGATAGATCTCGTATGTATCTTGTCAGCATTGATGCTATTGGTAATGGGTAGGGCACTCGTGTGATCCATAACCCCTACAATGGCCCCACACTTCGGTGGTATCCCACATTACCTTGCAACATAACAGATATGCATTTACGTCATTCAATATTTGGGGAGCTTCAGTATAGGTTTAGGTCCGTACACGAACGAAGTTTTATTACAACTTTTTAGAATCATTAGTCGTGTCCAATGTAATTTACTCTGTGTATTCCGTTAGGAACCATTAATGTCATTTTCCCAGAATATTTCTAGCGAAGGTTGTATGCAAGCTTCTAAGTTAGTTAATGTTATCAGTGATTCCAAGGGTCAAATCGCCTTTTACTGTATATTAACTTTTTCTGTTCTGAGTGATTTATGTGCCTTAGTCTCGCGAGCCAGCAAATGAACCAGCAGGATCGTCAGTAGGGATGAGGTAATAGAAGGATAAGTCGATCAGGAGAGCGCAGTGAGTGCGTTGTAGCTCGCTGTCCAGATTTCGAGAGTTTGCGCTTCTGGATGAGTAATCGAATATATTGCTTCCCCCTACTTATACGGCCCGAGGAGATAGCGAATGTAAAATTAGAGAGATTCGAGCGGTCACGGACGCTTTCCGGCTGTCATTTTTCATACGAACCATACGCGACTGGAACAGGAAAGGGAGGTAATGACAGTGGCACGTGAAGTGCCCTCCGCCACACACCTTTGGGTGTCTTGCTGAGTAAAAATGTAGATGTAGATGTAGATGTTGTGTTGCAACATAGAAATTATTTATGAACAGCCGTTGCCAAGTGATGAGTAAGTAGCGCAATGACTGTCATATCCATATGGTGTGCGCAGAATGAATTGAACTAACTCTGATGGTATGCCATTGCTACAGTTTTGCATATAGTGAAAGCTTCTGTGCGGCCCAGGTTGTCTTTGCTCGGAATGAGCGCTTTCAATGTGTGATAGTGTGTTGTCGGAACGTCGTCTGTCCCTTGCACTTGCTGTCAATAGTTAGCCTGTTTTATTTGAGGACGAAAAGCCGCTATACTGCGGGAAGAATGGTACGACATTCCGTTGATAATCAGCGACAAGCATCTGTGCCGACGTCAAATAGTGCTCGTATGTATCTTGCCGGCATTGATGCTATTGGTAATGGGTGGGGCACTCGTGTGATCTATAAGCCCAACTATGGCTCCACCCTTACGAGGGATCCCAAGTTACCTTTCAACATATTAGATATACATTCACGTCATTCAATATTTGTTTTACTCCAGTATAGGTATAGGTGCGTGCAGGAACGACGTTTTATTATAATCCTTCAGAAACATTAGTCCTTCTGGATCTGATTAGTACCTGTATTTCCTTAAGAACAATTAAAGTCATTTTTCTAGCGATGGTTTTATGCATGATTCTAGTTGTGTTAATTGTCTCTCCTGAGTGACTTGTGTGCTTTAGTGCCGGTAATTAGGAATTGAACCAGCAGGATCGTCAGTAGGGATGAGGTAATAGAAGGATAAGTCGATCAGGAGAACGCAGTGAGTTGGCACGTAGGTTAGTTATTGGATATGAGCAGATTAACAAATCACTCGCGATCATTTCGTCTATTCTAAAGCTGCCCGTTTTTGAAGAGACTGTGAAATGGAAAGGCCAAGAAAAAGCTCTGTTGAACAGAGATGCGGCAGACGTTCTGTACTGACGGTATTTGATTCTTTTGAGAAATTGGCGGTAAATCTTTAATAACTGAGCATACAAAAAATATTTACTCACATGCAGTGCAATTATTTAAGGTAACTTGCAGTGAACGGCTGGAAAAACAGTAAGAATTTTCATAAAGTTTATGAGGGACTAACTACATAATGTGAACTCAGAATACAAATAAATTTTTGGACAATGAAAGTGTTTTAAGAATGAAGCTTTTGGATTAAGAATAATTGGAATAGCTTTGATATAACATTTGTCGTATAAACATTTATGTCGCTCAGTATTTTTTATAATTTTTCCTACCAGCCTACGTTTAAAATCAATAGACTTATTAACTACTTTCCTTAGATGCTTAAAACTTTATGCTCGCATTTATGACATTGTAATTAGAAAAGCAGACTTAACTCAAATGATTTCTGTCGATAGTTATTTATACTATAAATAAATGACTGTGAGTAAAAATTAAGGCAATTTTTTAATAACTAATAGGGGTAAATTTTTCTTCCTAGTGAAAGTAAGCTGGTGCCTGTAGGCTACATTTCTCCAAATGGTAGCTGAAATACAAAAAATAAAATGTCACACCTCCAGCTGAAATTGCTTTTGTTATTAAAATAATCAAGTCAGAAAATTAGATTCTTGGGAAATTCAGTTTAAAGGTGCATTTCATCGGTTACGCACCCGTGTTGTAGTTCAAACCCTCCAGTTGCATAATATTCTTGGTTTGTGGGTACCTCATCTTCTCTCCTCCTTTTATTGCTCCTCGTTTCTATTCTGGCCTTTTTAGTTGCCTCAAGAACCCATTTTTCGCCCTCGGCCACTCTCAAGGGATCAATTGGCATCAGTGCTAACTGCCCAATCATTAAAGCAAATTACTGCATCTAACACATCTAATCTCAAGGTACTGAAATCAACAATCACAGTTTTAGGCAGGCGTTCCCATATCACATGGTTTAAAAAGTCATTAACATTTTGTGTCTTTCCATGTAAGCACTATGACAATAGTTTCGTGTCACTTAGGTCCCTGTATATGGGCTTAGTTGCTTCCAATACCTCAAATGGCAGGGAGTGATGGTGTGCATAAGTCTCACCATTTGTTATTGCTTTTATGTAACGACACCATGTGTGTACACCACTGTCACAGAGAGCATGCTGTGGATGGTTACCCGTAGAAGCTTTATGGAAACAGGTAGCCCATACTGCTTTCTTTATGGCCTCAATATTGTCTCGCTTCCTTCTTATGGCTAAGATAGAATAGAGCGGCACTTTGTCACGTCTTCCTTAGTAAGACGACTCCGACCAACAATTTGTTTGCCATCACTGAGGTTTTTCTCCTTCATATCTTTTGTTAGCTTACGTAAACGTGTACCTATCCTCTCTTCGACATGACCAAAAGACAGTAACATTTCAAATTTGGCAGTTCTTCCTTAAGGCATATTTTCCAACACATTTGCAACCATCTGGACTCTGCGTCTCCAAGGTACTTCACATACCGGCACACATTTAAATTGGATTTTGAAAGTGTTTCGGATATCTGAATCGATTCATTTAACTACCATTTTGTGCACAATATTCTAAATATTCATTGAAGAACAAAAAAAATTGAATTTATTAACCAGATTCACTGGAAAGTGATCTTAAATCACATAAGTAATTTGTTTTAAATATACGTAGATTAAATATAAGTTTTTAAAATGGTAAACCAAACACAACATGTATTTTTTTTAAATGGTCAATAGGTACTTAAATTTGTGTACATGGAAACCGAGAACACTTAACACTGAATACCTCTGACTCACCTCAGTCCAATTGCTGCACGAAATATGTAGATGTTACTGTGGAATTTCACAATAAGATAAATTTAAAAACTATGATTTCTCTCTGGTTTTGAAATAAGTTTCGGTTAAATAAAGTTTGTAATTAAGATGCATAACAATTTCAAAAATTAATGATTATTTACCAAAGTTCAAAATAAACATTATTAAGCACCTTACTAGGGCATATAAACCGTGTTAAGGATGCCTATTAACATTTCTAACATCACTTTGTCATGTAAACGTATGTAAATTATGGTAAGTTAAGAAACATGTTAATGCGTTGTAGTTTCAAGAAACGTTAATTTTACCGAATCGGCAATAACATTTCAAGCTGATCTGCGTTCCGTAACATATTCAGGGTCATTATCTGTTTCATAGTGTTCACATGATCCTCAGATTGTATAGATCGTCCCATGAAATTATTAGTCTCGTGCAAATACCGCAGAGTTTGATGTTTATAAAGAATCTGCATCGAATGCAAACAGAAACCGGTTGTTGACCTACGTTTCGGCGCTGATAACCAAGCCTTGTTCAGAACACACTATAGCTACAAACTGCCTATGGACTCTTGGTCCAACATTAATTCAGAACCATGCCTCCATAGGCAGCTTGTGGTTTTAGTGTGTTCCAAAGAGGGAAGAACATTAACACAGAACCGTACCTCTTTAGGCAGTTTGTAGTTTTAGTATGTTCCGAAGATGTCGTGGTTACCCGCGTCGAAACCTCGGTCAACATCTGGTATCTATTTGCAATCGAGGCAGATTGATTATAATCATCAAATTATTCACGAATGCTGACGCCTGCAATGTTAAAAGTTCTCACCGCAGATTTTAATACAAATGGCAGCACTGTTTTCGCACTTACCTCTATTTACGTGTACACATCTTGACAAAGTTTACATGGACGAGAATCTGATATAAGAGATAGAGCTTCTACATCTAGATATGTAATGGAACAAGGAACTTTAGAAATTTGAGGAATAGATCATATTGTGATGTACATTGGAGTATAAATGAATAGTGAATGGTGTTTAAATGTGTTATCGTTAATATGAACACTAAGCAGGTTAAAGAAATGTTGGAATAGGAATGGGCATTGAAATGGGAAGCAATTCTTGGTGTTCTTAAAATGTCTCTGAAAAGAATTGACTTTTGGCAATACGTTAGGGAAGCAAAAGAAAGAAATTGTTTCATTACTTGCGCAAGTCACTTAAATTTAATTTTCATGAACGAAATTTGCTGCTTAATGCTAAATGTAGTTTTAAATACGATCAGGGGCAAGTATCATAAATATAACGCTTCGATTGGTTACAGGATCGCAAAATAAGCGAATGGGAAACAAAGCTGCAAATGTGAGCCTACTTGGTATGAGGAACTGTATCAGCTGTGATACTGAAAGACTAATCGTTCCAAAGTGAAGTGAACTGGGAAGTGTGTGAAAGGGATTTAACGAGTTCAGAAGGGATAAGTAATGGCTGCTCGTGTATTTCTTTAAGAGACTTTCGTTGCTCGTGACCAACTAACGTCATTCTCCGAATAACATCCTCATGTGATCACTACCATTCGTTGCAGGTGATACCGAGATTTCTTTTCATCTTTACTATACCACAAATGTTATTGAATAGTATCTAATATTGTGGGATGTGGCAGTTATTCTTTGTCATTATACGATTTAACAGTCCTGTGAGGCTTTACGGTGCATTTACACGTGCTAATAAAGGTTCTGAAAACTTCCTGCATACGAAAATCCACGGCGACCTCACAACATTAGCTGTCTATGATCTAGTAGTGTATAATATACAGTGGGCGGCCACATATTTAATACCTTTATGGAGAAGGGAGTTTTTAAATCTGCCCTCTGTAGTGGGTCACATAATGATACGTCATGCACACAGTTAGTGCTTGTATGGTGAGTTGCAACATGGAAATTATTTATGACCAGAGGTTACCATGTGATGAATAAGTCCTGCAATGACTGCCATAGCCATATGGAGCGTGCAGAATGATTTGAACAAACTCTGATGGTATGCCATTGCTATAGTTTTGAATATAGTGTCCTCTTCTATGCGGCCACAGTTTTCTTTGCTTGGCATGAGCGCATTCAATGTCTGATAGTGTGTTGTCGGAATCTCGTTTGTTCCTTGCTCTTGCTGCCAATACATACCCTGTTGTATTTGAGCACGTCCGGTTACTATTCTGTGGGAAAAATGGTATAACATTCCGTTGAAAACCTGTGTTAAGTATCTGTGCAGACGTCAAATAGAGCTCGTATGTATCTTGTCAGCATTGATGCTATTGGTAATGGGTAGGGCTCCCGTGTGATCCATAACCCCTACAATGGCCCCACACTTCGGTGGTATCCCACATTACCTTGCAACAAAACAGATATGCATTTACGTAATTCAATATTTGGGAAGCTTCAGTATGGGTTTAGGTCCGTACACGAACGACGTTTTATTACAACTTTTTACAATCATTAGTCGTGTCCAATCTAATTTACCCCCTGTATTCCGTTAAGAACCATTAATGTCATTTTCCTATAATATATCTAGCGATGGTTGTATGCAAGATTCTAAGTTAGTTAATGTTATCAGTGATTCCAAGGGTCAAATCGCCTTTTACTGTATATTAACTTTTACTGTTCTGAGTGATTTATGTGCCTTAGTCTCGCGAGCCAGCAAATGAACCAGCAGGATCGTCAGTGGGGATGAGGTAATAGAAGGATAAGTCGATCAGGAGAGCGCAGTGAGTGCGGTGTAGCTTGCTGTCCAGATTTCGAGAGCGTGCGCTTCTGGATGAGTCATCGAATATATTGCTTCCCCCTACTTATACGGCCCGAGGAGATAGCGAATGTAAAATTAGAGAGATTCGAGCGGTCACGGACGCTTTCCGGCTGTCGTTTTCCCCGCGAACCATACGCGACTGGAACAGGAAAGGGAGGTAATGACAGTGGCACGTGAAGTGCCCTCCGCCACACACCTTTGGGTGTCTTGCTGAGTATAAATGTAGATGTAGATGTTGTGTTGCAACATAGAAATTATTTATGAACAGCGGTTACCAAGTGATGAGTAAGTAGCGCAATGACTGTCACATCCATATGGTGTGTGCAGAATGAATTGAACTAACTCTGATGGTATGCCATTGCTACAGTTTTGCATATAGTGAACGCTTCCGTGCGGTCCAGGTTGTGTTTGCTCGGAATGAGCGCTTTCAATGTCTGACAGTGTGTTGTCGGAACGTCGTCTGTCCCTTGCACTTGCTGTCAATAGTTATCCTTTTTTATTTGAGGACGAAAAGCCACTATACTGCGGGAAGAATGGTACGACATTCCGTTGATAATCAGCGACAAGCATCTGTGCCGACGTCAAATAGTGCTCGTATGTATCTTGCCGGCATTGATGCTATTGGTAATGGGTGGGGCACTCGTGTGATCTATAAGCCCAACTATGGCTCCACCCTTACGAGGGATCCCAAGTTACCTTTCAACATATTAGATATACATTCACGTCATTCAATATTTGTTTTACTTCAGTATAGGTATAGGTCCGTTCATGAACGACGTTTTGTTTAAACCCTTTAGAAACATTGGTCCTGCTCGATCTGATTAGTATCTGTATTCCCTTAAGAACAATTATAGTCTTTTTTCTAGCGATGGTTTTATGTATGCTTCTAGTTTTGTTAATGTTATCTTTGATAGCAAGGGTAAATCGCCCTTTACTATACATTAACCTTGTCTCTCCTGAGTGACTTGTGTGCTTTAGTCCCGGGGATCAGGAAATGAACCAGCAGGATCGTCAGTAGGGATGAAGTAATCGAAAGATAAGTCGATCAGGAGAGCTCAGTGAGTTGGAACGTAGGATAGTTATTGGATATGAGCAGATTAACAAATCACTCGTGAACATTTCGTACCTTCTAAAGCTGCCCAGGTAGCCCGTTGTTGAAGAGACTGTGAAGTGGAAAGGCCAAGGAAAACCTCTGTTGAACAGAGATACGGCGGTCGTCCTTTACTAACGGTCTTTGATTCTTTTGGGAAGTTGACGGTAAATTTTTAATAACTGAGCATACATAAGATATTTAGTCACATGCAATGGAATTTTTTAAGGTATCTTGCCAGTGAACGGCTGGAAATTGTAAGAGCTTTTCAGAAAGTTTATGAGGGTCTAACTACATAATGTGAACTCTGAATACAAAGAAATTTTTGGACAATGAAAGTGTTTTAAGAACGAAGTTTTTGGATTAAGAATAATTAGAATAGCTTTGATATAACGTTTGTCGTATGAACACTTATGTCGCTCAGTGATTTAAAATTTTTCCTGCCAGCCTATGCTAAAAATCAATAGAGTTATTAACATCTTTTCTTAGATGCTTAAAACTTTATGCTCGCATTTATGACATTGTAATTTAAAAAGTAGACTTAACTCAAATGATTTCAGTCGATAGTTATTTATACTATAAATAAATGACTGTGTGAGTCAAAATTAAGGTAATTTTTTAAATAATTAATAAGGGTATATTTTTCTTCCCTAGTGGAAGTAAGCTGGTGTCTGTAGTATATTTTTCTAAAATGTAAACTTTCACGGGAGGAAATATCATGTCCATTTTAATTATCCGGGCTGTTATGCCGTGGTCGGTTGATGAATTCTGTGGTGATTCCCAACTTTTCGTCTCCGACTGCGGGAGACAGCTTCAAGGGGGTCCGTAGCTTGATGGAAGGTCCAACACACACACTGGCTCGCTACTGACTGCCGCTAAATTCCGTGTCCGCGCGCCCCCGCGCCGCGGCGTGACGTCACGTGTTTTGAAAACGTCAGAGCAATTGGCCGCTGTCCGTCACCGTCGATCGCCGTTGCCATCACCCAGTAGTGGACGAGTGGTACACATCTTCTTTAACACCGGCATCCACATACCGTTTAATTTGACGCCCACCTCCTTTCGGTTGAAATTATTTGGGTGTTTAGCGATTTCGATTGCCTCCGCTAGTATTTGCGTCTCCTCGAAACGAATATTGTGGTTCCCTGGCTGGAAAGCATGCTCCGAAACAGCTGATCGTTCCGTTTCTCCTCTTCTACAATTTCCCTTGTGCTCTTCCAAACGTTTAGAAACAGTTCTTTTTGTGGTACCCACAGTAGCGAGCCAGTGTGTGTGTTGGACCTTCCATCAAGCTACGGACCCCCTTGAAGATGTCTCCCGCAGTCGGAGACGAAACGTTGGGAATCACCACAGAATTCATCAACCGACCACGGCATAACAGCTCGGATAATTATAATGGACATGATATTTCCGGCCGTGAAAGTTTACATTTTAGTATCAGACGCCTCTACGGGGAGGAGATGTCAAGAGAAGTGCGACGCCTGGAAGGATTCCAGAAGAAGAGAGTGCAGCTTTTGTGTTCCCTCACATTCCTGTCTCGTTGCAGAGCCGTCGGCGTTATACCGAAGTTTCTGAAGATAAAGCGACTGTTCTATTCGGGAAAGGCACAACGCATTTTCAAACGGACTGAGGAGGCCTTACTACGAGAGCGCATTCAGCAGACCCGACGGGACATGGCAAGCACAAACTGTAAGTTAATGTCACTCCATATTACGATCAGTAATAAACTGTGCAGCGGTGACTGGGATAAAATTGATAGACTACTGCATGATACCATGGGGAAGCGTATGTTGACGACGTCTAGTAGACAGAAGAAGTTTGATAGTTTGCTACCTAATCAGACTGTTCGGCGTTTAGACGTTTCCCGGACCGTTATCAATTTGTCCAAACGTTCGTTATCTGACGATGAGACATCTGTGCTTGCCAAGGGAGGAAATTTTGCTGTTAGTCCGCGTTTTGTGCCCACGGAAGAAATTATAGCCAATGTAGAAGCAGGAATTCGCAGTGTAGATTCTGTAACAGCTGAAGAAATCCGTATAGAAACAGTGAGAATATTAGCCAATTCAAAACCGCCGAAAAGTAATATAACTATGGGTGAGAGAAGAGCTTTAAAACTCCTGAATGACGACGATAGTATTTTGGTTCTCCCAGCTGACAAAGGAAGCGCAACGGTGGTTATGGATGTGGCCGACTATCAGAGAAGCATTACGGATCTACTGGATCCGCAAGCATATAGGAAGCTGAATAAGGACCCCACTAACAACGTTCTCAGAACTGTCGCGGTTAATAAAAAAGTCCTCCATTGAAGAGAGTGTACAGAAAGGTCTCTGCAATTTGGTTGCGCTACCACCGAGGCTTTATGGATTGCCCAAAATTCATAAAGAAAATGTTCCGTTAAAACCGATACTAAGTGCCATTGGTTCGGCCACCTACTCGTTAGCCAAGTTTTTGACTACGCTGTTAAAACCACATGTGGGCCGTTCGGACTCTTATATAAAGAATTCGACACATTTCATCAGCAGATTGAATGGCATAGTGGTCCAGCCGGAGGACATTTTGGTCAGCTTCGATGTGGTATCGCTGTTTACCATGGTTCCAGTTAATGATGTATTGGAACAGCTGGATCGAATTTTTCCTGCAGATATTTTAGAGCTGTTTAAGTGTTGTTTGACGACCACATACTTCAAGTGGAATGAACAGTTTTATGAGCAAACGGATGGCGTGGCTATGGGAAACCCCCTAAGTCCCGTAATTGCAAACTTCTTTATGGAGAAATTCGAAGAACAGGCCTTACGTACTGCCAGCAAGAAACCAAATGTATGGTTCCGATACGTGGATGACACGTTTCTGTTGTGGAGACATGGTAGGGAGGATCTAAGCCGGTTCCACAAACATCTGAACAGTATAAACTCAAGAATTCAGTTTACAATGGAAGAGGAGGTAGACGGCAAACTACATTTCCTTGATGTGCTTGTGTTTAGAAACGAAAATGGTAGTTTTGGCCACTCAGTGTGCCGCAAACCCACGCACACGGACCGTTATTTGCACCGGGATTCGAACCACCACCCACAACAGAAGTGGGGTGTTATCAAGACGTTAGCGGACAGAGCTAGAAATATTTGTGAACCTGAGTTGCTCGACGCTGAGATGGAACATCTCCACAATGCACTAACGAAGAACGGATATTCGTCCGCCGAAATAAAACGTGCGTTGAGGCAGCCACGCAGAAATCATACTGACGTACAGGCTACTGCAAAATCTAAGGTTTTCCTGCCGTTTGTTAAAAATGTAACGGAAAGAATAGCGAGGATCTTGACGAAGCGGAATATTACCGTGATTTACAAGCCCACCAGGAAGATACAGGAATACCTTAGGCCTGCCAAGGACGCTCGCAAACCAATGGAAAAATCTGGAGTGTATAGGATCCCATGCAGCTGTGCTGATGTTTATGTGGGTACCACAAAAAGAACTGTTTCTAAACGTTTGGAAGAGCACAAGGGAAATTGTAGAAGAGGAGAAACGGAACGATCAGCTGTTGCGGAGCATGCTTTCCAGCCAGAGAACCACAATATTCGTTTCGAGGACACGCAAGTACTAGCGGCCACGAGCGGATATTACGAAAGGCTCTACAGGGAGGCAATCGAAATCGCTAAACACCCAAATAATTTCAACCGAAAGGAGGAGGGCGTCAAATCAAACGGTATATGGATGCCGGTGTTAAAGAAGATGTGTACCACTCGTCCACTACTGGGTGATGGCAACGGCGATCGACGGTGACGGACAGCGGCCAATTGCACTGACGTTTTCAAAACACGTGACGTCACGCCGCGGCGCGGGGGCGCGCGGACACGGAATTTAGCGGCAGTCAGTAGCGAGCCAGTGTGTGTGTTGGACCTTCCATCAAGCTACGGACCCCCTTGAAGATGTCTCCCGCAGTCGGAGACGAAACGTTGGGAATCACCACAGAATTCATCAACCGACCACGGCATAACAGCCCGGATAATTATAATGGACAGTCTATTTTTCTCCAAATAGTAGCTGAAATATAAAAAAAAAGGTCACACCTCTAGCTGAAATAGCTTTCTTTATTAAAATAAACAAGTCGGAAATTTAGATTCTTGGGAAATTCAGTTTAAAGGTGCATTTCATCGGTTACTCAACTGTGTTGTAGTGCAAACCCTTCACTTGCATAATATTCTTGGTTTGTGGGTACCTCATCTTCTCTCCTCCTTTTCTTGCTCCTCGTTGCTATTCTGGCCTCTTTAGTTGCCTGAAGAACCCATTTTTCGCCTTCGGCCACTCTCAAGGAATCAGTTGGTATCAGTGCTAACTGCCCCATCATTAAAGCAAATAACTGCATCTAACACACCTAATCTAAAGGTACTTAAATCTACAATCACAATTTTAGGCAGGCGTTCCCATATCACATAGTTTAAACAGTCATTAATATTTTGTGTCTTTCCATGTAAGCACTATGACAATAGTTTAGTGTCCTTTGGTCCCTGAATATGAGCTTAGTTGCTTCCAGTACCTCAAATGGCAGGTAGTGATGGTGTGCATAAGTCTCGCCATTTGCTATTGCTTTTTTGTAACGACGCCATGTGTCTACAGTACTGTCACAGAGAGCATGCTGTGGATGGTCATCCGTAGAAGCTTTTTGGCCTGAATATTGTCTCACTTCCTTCTTATGGCTAAAATATAATAGAGCTCCTCTTTGTCACGTCTTCTTTAGTAAGACGATCCCGACCACCAATTTGTTTGCCATCACTGAGGCTTTTCTCATTCATATCTTGTATTAGCGTACGTAAACATGTGCCTATCCTCTTTTGGACATGACCAACAGACAGTAACTTTTCAATTTTTGCAGTTCTTCCTTAAGGCATATTTTCCAACACATTTTGCAACCATCTGGAGTCTCCGTCCCCAAGGTACTTCACATACCGGCACATATTTAAATTGGCATTTTAAGGTGTTCCGTAAGTCCGAATCGATTTATTTAACTACAATTTTGTGCACAAAACTCTAATAAATATTTATTTGAGTATAAAAAAAAAGAAAATAGAATTTTTAACCAGGTTCACTGGAAAGTTGTCTTAATTCAGAGAAGTAATTTGTTTTAAATATACGTGGATGAATTATATGCTTTTAAAATGGTAAACCAAACTCAACATTTAATAATGGTTATTAGGTACTTAAATTTGTGTACATGGAAACCGAGAGTACTTAACACTGAATACCTGTTACTCACTACAGTCCTATTGCTGCATGAGATAAGTAATTGTTACTGTGAAACTTCTCAATAACCAAAATTTAAAATTTATGATTTCTTAGACGTTTTGAATTAAGTTAGGGATTAATAAAGTTAGTAATTAAGATTTATAAAGAGTTCAATAATCAGTTGTTTCTATCACAGAAAAAAATAAATATTAGAAAGCAGATTATTCCGACATGTAATAATGTTAAGGATGCCTATTAACATTTCTAACTTTGTCATGTAAATGTATGTAAATTAAGGTAAGTTAGTTTCCAGAAACGTTAACTTTACTGGATCAGCAATAAAATTTGAAGCGGATTTTCTTTCCGGAACTTATTCAGGGTCTTTATCTGTTTCATACTATCCACATGATCCTCAGATTGTACAGATCATCCCAAAAATTCTTAGTCTCGTATGAATCCTGCATTTTTTAATACAAACGACTACACTGTTTTCGCACTTACCTCTGTTTACGTGTACTCATCCTGACAAAGTTTCCACTAACGAGAATCAGAAATAAGAGATAGAGTTTCTACATCTAGATTGGTAATGGAACAAAGAACTTTAGGAATTTGAGTTTTGTATCATATTGTGGTATACGTTAGAGTGGAAATAAATAGTGAATAGTTTTTAAAAGTGTTATGAACACTAATCAGGTTAATGAAATGTTGCAAAAGGTATGGGCACTTAAATGCGAAGTAATTTTTGTTTTTCTAAAACTATCGCTGAAAGGCATTGCCTTCAGGAAGTACGTTAGAGAAGCAAAGAAAGAAATGGTTTCATTACTTGCACAAGGCACTTAAATTTAGTTTTCGTGGATGTAATTTGCTGATTAATGCTAAATGTAGTTTTAAATGCGATCAAGGACAAATATCATAAACATTGAGGTTCGAGTGCTTACAGGATCGCAACATATGCGAAGTGGAAAAGAAGCTATAAATGCGAGCCTCCTTGCTGCGAAAACTGTATCAATTTGGTTACAGAAGGACTGATCGTTCCCAGATGAAGTGAACTAAACACTGTGTGCAAGGGATTTAACGATTTTAGAAGGGATAAGTAATGGTTGCTGTTGTCTCTCTTTAAGAGACTTTCGTTGCTCGTGACCACCTAACGTCATTCTCCTAATAACATCCTCAAACTGATCAGTACCATTCGTTGCAGGTGATACCGAGATTTCTTTTTATCTTTACTATACCACATATGGTATTGAATAATATCTAATATTGTGGGATGTGCCAGTTATTCTTTGTCATCATCCGATTTAACAGTCCTGTGAGGCTTTACGGTGTATTTACACGTGCTAATAAAGGTTCCTGCATACGCAAATCCACGGCGACCTCACAACATTAGCTGTCTATGATCTAGTAGTGTATAATATACAGTGGGCGGCCACATATTTAATACCTTTATGGAGAAGGGAGTTTTTAAATCTGCTCTCAGTAGTGGGTCACATAATGATAGATCATGCACGTAGTTATTGCTTGTATGTTGAGTTGCAACATGGAAATAATTTGTCACCAGAGGTTACCATGTGATGAGTAAGAATGATTTGAACAAACTCTGATGGTATGCCATTGTTACAGTTTTGCATATAGTATCCTCTTCTATCCGGTCACAGTTTTCTTTGCTTGGCATGAGCGCTTTCAATGTCTGATAGTGTGTTGTCGGGACCTCGTCTGTCCCTTGCACTTGCCGCCAGTAGATACCCTGTTTCATTTGAGCACGTCCGGGTACTATTCTGTGGAAAGAATGATATAACAATCCGTTGAAAACCAGTGATAAGTATCTGTTCAGACGTCAAATAGTGCTCGGATGTATCTTGTCAGCATTGATGCTATTGGTAGCTGGTGGGGCACTGGTGTGATCCGTAATCCCTACCATGGCCCCACACTTCGGTGGTATCCCACGTTACTTGCGACATAACAGATATGCATTTACGTCATTTAATGTTTGGGTAGCTTCAGTATAGGTTTAGGTCCGTGTACGAACGACGTTTTATTACTACCTTTGAGAATCATTAGTCCTGTCGAATCTCATTTATTCCGTGTATTCCCTTAAGAACAATTAAAGTCATTCTTCTAGCGATGGTTTTATGCAGGCTTCTATGTTTGTTAATGTTATCAGTGATTGCAAGGGTCAAATTGCCTTTTACTGTATATTAACTTTTTCTCTTCTGAGTGATTTATGTGCCTTAGTCTCGGGAGCAAGCAAATGAACGAGAAGGATCGTCGGTAGGGATGAGGTAACAGAAGGATAAGTCGATCAGGAGAGCGCAGTGAGTTGGAACGTAGGCTAGTCATTGGACATGAGTAAATTAGCAAATCAGTTGAGAACATTTCGTCCCTTCTAAAGCTGCCCAAGTGGCCCGCTGATGAAGAGATTGGGAAGTGGGAAGGCGTAGAAAAACCTCTGTTAAACGAAGATACGGCGCACGTCCTGTACTGACGTTCAGGTAGGTACTGTCGGGCATGCCAGAGCGTGGTTGTAAACTTTCAGATTCAGTCTTTCGAAGATCAAGATGTAATTTTAAAAGTGCTACTACCAGTACTAGAAAGATAATAGCGTTGCATCGGATGGTAGACGGAAAGAAATACAATGGGGGAGCAACTCCTCGTTAGTCTCTCACTTCTGTTGTCAATACAAAGTGACACTAGACACTAGACGTTGTGTAAAGAGTGACGCCACTATGCACTGGAGGATTGGGACGAGTGATTTGTTGTGATGAATCGTGCTGTACGCCATGGCAATCTGATGGATGAAGTTTGGGTTTGGCGTATGCTTGGAGAACGTTAACTGTTATCGTGTGGATTGCCAACAGTGAGTTACAGAGGATGTGTTGTTGTTATGGCATGGGGTTGTTTTGGTGGTAAGGCGATTGTTCCCCGATTTCAGTTAAGAAAACGTCAAAAGCTAATGTTTATGAATACATTTGACAGTAGTGTGTAATACATACAGCGGAAGAAGAGTTTGTGGACAGTGATTGTTTGTATTAGCTTGACAGTCTACCCTCTAATAATGCAGCATCTGTGTCGTAATTGTTTGTGTATAATAACATTCTTGAAATGGCCTGGCCTACCCAAGGTCTCGAGTCGATGTGCATATAAAGGCGAAGGGTGGACACACCTCCTGTATATGTCTAGTACCAGGTGCCTGGATACCTCTCATCAGATTTTGTACATGGAGGTAGCACATTAGTAACATGTATTTTCTGATGTCATATAATTCGTGTTTTATTTCACGTTATTCACATTGTATTTAGTTCTTTTCCTATTTAATGTGCAACACACTACGGTAAGGGAAACAATATAACTTTGTTTAATTTTTTCGAGAAACGTTAACATGTATCTGAACAGCAACAGCATTAAAAGCGAATTTACGTATAGGAAGATATATTTTATCGTTATTTGTTTCATAGTTATCAACAGTATCCTCAGATTTTTGTGAATGATCCGTGAGAAGTATTCTTCTGGTACAAACACCGCAGACTTTAATACTACAGGCAGCCATGCTTTCGCATTTACATGCACACATCCTGACAAAGTTGCCATTAGCGACAATCTGGAGTTATAGGTGGAACTCTACTATTTATCTTTACCCAGGGGAAAAACTAATGCGATTAAAGCGTTGTTTGCCATATTTACTATCCAGTTCATTAACCCCGTCTCAACCTTTCATTACAAACAAGGTTTCACTTACTATTGCAAAAGCAATACTTCACGTCGTAGCAAATTTTCCAAATTCATAGAATTATGGTATTTTACTTTACAATGTTTTGTAGAGGTAAATTGTTTGCTTGTTGTTCCTGTACTGGTTTTACTTTTAATGCAACTTACGCTAATAGTATTAATTGTGCTGTTACTGTCGAAAATGCAGAAATTAGCCGTGAAACAAACTTGAAACTGATACCGGAGTAGTAGACATAATTCCAGTAGAGTTGCATTCTTGATTACTTTGACTCAATTGATCATTTTAATGCAGTAACAGTTAACCCTTGTATCTTTTTGTGGAGTCTGGAAAACAGCAGCGCAATGTTCTAGCTCTCAACAAATTTTTACCTGCTCCTATCTCTCCCGCTTCTATCGCTTGAACATCAGATGTTCTTGTTTCTGTTGGGTTGTTTTCTTTGTTACGAAGGTCATATCTATCGATTTTAATGTCAGAGAAATGCGATTTTCACACACATTGATTAAATCAATGCTGAAATTAGTACGATGGTTAGGATACACATTCGATTCGAATCTACAGGTGGCTTTCCTGTTGGCGTATGGTAGATTAAGTGTCTCTGCGCATCGGCTTTACCTATTGATACGATAGAGGATCTTGGCGTACGTAACTGCCACATTAAAATAATCATAGCTAACCAAATACTGCTTTGAAAGCAATTGTTTTTTTGCCTAGTTAACAAAACATTGGATATAAATGGGCCAAATTAAATTTTTCCAGCTGACAACATAGTCTCTTTAGGGCCAGTGGACAGTGGTTGAGCTCGAGACCTTAAACACTTATAGAAAGCAACTGATCGAAACTTTTAAAAAGGTATGTAAAACTTAAATGAGAAGGAATGTTTTTTCTAGAGGTGTCTTAGAAAGCAACAGAATCCAGAAAATGCGTTACAGAAGCCGAAAGAAAAGAAATTGGTTCGTTACTTTAAATAAGATCAAGCACGTATATTATAACCATAAGTAATGGTGTGCTCACAGGACTGAAATTTAAGCGAAGTGCAAATGGACCTATGAAAGCGACCCTTCTGGCTGGTATAAAAACTGCACAGCTGGGTTACAGAGAGGCTGATCGCTCGCAAATGGACTCATATGCTGAATTGGAAACGGTTTGCAACGGATTTAACACTGCGACGCCAGAAGAACACAGTGAGTGACCATTACAAAACGTTTTCGTACAAACATCAGACCAGCTTCCAAAGTGACATCGCCTCTTACTAAGTTTTCTCTTCTCCCACAGGATGACCACAACATTTACGAAAAGACTATGTAACATCAGTATGACCTTATTGCAAAGTTGTTTTTGTAATGCCATTTAGCCTGAAGATGAGGTTTAACCGTCGAAACATGTCGCTTAATAAATAAGTAATACAATAGTTGACAAAGTTTGTGACTGGTAGCGGTAATTTGGAAGAAGAAGAAGAAGAAGAAGAAGAAAACCTTTACATATTTCTTGAGACAGTCACGGGCGAAAAATAGTCCAAATGGCTTCAAACGGATTTAACGATGTTGAAAGCGGAAAGTAATGACTGCTGAAGTCTCTCATCAGGAGATTTTCACTTCTCGTGAGCGCCATACGTCACTGTCGGTAAAAAAAACCTTACGTGATTACTCCTATTGGTTGCAGCTATCAGAGAGATGTCGTTTTGTCTTTAATACATCGCAGGTCGCAATGAGTTTCTATCTGTTATCTGTATTACGTGCCAGTTATTCTTTGTCATCGTCCGATTTAACAGTCCTGTGAGGCTTTATGCTGCATTTACACTTGCTAATAAAGGTTCTGAAACCACCCTGCGTTCGTAAAGCACTGACGACCTCGCAACATTAGCTGTCAAAAATTCAATGAGTGTATAATACATAGAGGCGGCGTCCACATATTTAATACGCTTATGGAAATGGGAATATTTGAATGTAATGTCTGTAGTATGTCACAGAATGATGCATCACGCTTACAGGATGTGCAGTTGTAACATGGAAATTGTTGATGACTAGAGATTACCAGATGATGAATTAATTGTGGTATGACTGCTGCATCCATATGCGATATACAGTGTGAGTTAGAAAAAGTCTGATGGTATGCTATTTCTCTTATTTTGCCCATACTGAGTATCTCTATACCGGCGATGCTACAGTATAGCTTCCGGCCGTATAACTTTTCATCAGACATTGTATACATAGGCAGCAGACTCATAACGTGTTTATTGTGATGTCGTGTATGTGGTCTTTTATTTCACGTTGTTCTATTATATTTGCCTCTTTTCCTATTTTAGATGTAACTTTTACTCATTTCTGTAGTCATTGCAAAGCGACTCTTGAGTTTGTGTAACGAATGACGCCACTCGGAACGGGCTGACTGGAAACAAGCGATTAGTTCTCATTAATCGTGTCTTGTGGCAATGCGATGGATGGGTTTGGGTTTGCTGAGCCCTTCGACAACGTTAACTGTCATCATGTGAAGTGTCAACAGTGAAGTACAGAGTAGTTGCGGGTTTTCTTTCTGGGTCATGGTGTGATTCCCCGATTTCGCTTAAGAAAACGTTACATGCAAAAGCGTATGATAACGTTTGACACTATTGCATGCAATGGCAGGACCGTTTGTAGACAATGATTAATTCCATCGGCATGCCAGTCCACCCTCTCACAGTGCAGCATGTGTGTAGCAGTTGTTTGTGTACTCATGTATAGTAGTAGGTGTCCGGATACCTCTTATCACACATAATTTATGTAAGTAGCAGACTAACGACATATATATTCCGGTGTCACGTAATTCGTGTTTTGTTTCGCGTTATTCACATTGTTTTTACGTACTTTACTATCCAAGCTGTAACGTACTTTTGCATGTCCCTAATAGTCATCGAAATCCAGAGATTTCCTTTGCAGAAAAAAAAAAAATTCTTACTTGTATCCAATGTTCACAGGACACTCATAGTTTTAAAAGATAACAAGGTTGAGGAAAATAATGTTTGTGATGGAGACAGAACTCATTATAAATGCATCAAAACGGCTGAAGTTTAAATATATCGGTGTGATACTGATTACCACATGAATAAGCAAGGGCGTCTGCCGCACATGTAAACGTTCCCTTTTGTGCAGCGTTCCGAGTGACTTGAAATATGTTCAAGTGGTAGTCTATACATATTTAGTTTCAATCAATGAAGGTCGCTTTCTGTAAAGAATGGAAAGGGAAAAGTTGATTGTTTTGGGAACTTGAGCATTGCAGTTTCAATAAAATCTCACAGATTGATTATTTCCGGCACAAGCAAAGCTATTTGTTAAGTCAGGTAAAACTTTGCTTTCAAATATATCTAGACTAACGCCATATTATTAAAATGGTAAACTACATACAACCTGTAATTTTTAAGTCTTGTCAATACTTACTAAAATTTGTTTACGTGAAACAGCACACGTACATGGATTACCACTGACTTACCAATGTGTACTTTCTACACGAATTATCGAAATATTAGTGTGAAACCTCTCAATAAAACAAATGTAATAGGTCGGAATTGTTTCAGTTATTGATAATAAGATTGACATAAATAGATATCGTAGTAATAAAGTATATAAAATTCAAACATCAATATGACCATAGTATAAAATAAATTTCAGCATGCACCTTACTGCAGCTCGAAAGCAATGTTAAGGATGTCTGTTAACGTTTCTAACATCACCTTGTCATGTAAACGTATGTAAAATACGGTAATGGAAACAAAATAACATTGTTTAATTGCTTCAACAAACTTTAACATTTAGCTGATCAGCAACAACATTTGAAGCTGATTTGCAATCAGGAATATATTCAGGGTTTTTATCTGTTTCATAATATCCACATTAATATCAGGTTCGTAGAAATCGTCCCTGAAAGTATTTTCCTGGTACAAACACTGGCAGCAATGCATTTTGCACTTACCTCTATTTCTGTGTACACATCTTGACAAAGTTACCATTAACCAGAGTCTGGAATTAGAGATAGAGCTTATATATCTTTCGTAATTAGAGGATTATATCAAATTGTGACATATATTACAGTAGACATCAGTTGTGCATAGTGCTTAAGTGTGGTATCTTAAATATATACACTAAGCAGGTTAATGAAATGTTTCAAGTTGTATAGAAATCTTAAATAGGAAGAGATAGTAGTTTTGCTAAAACTTTCGCAGGGAGGAATAAAGTTCAGGAAGAGCGAAACGTTGTTACATTACTTGTACCAGCTAATTTGATTTAGTTTTCGTGAATGTATTTTGCTGCTTAATGCTCAATTTAGTTTTAAATGCGATCAGGGCAAATATAAAAAACATAAAAGATCAATTGCCCGCAGGAACGCCATTTATGCGAAGTGCCAACAAAGCTATAAAGGAGAGCCTTCTTGCTACTAAGAGCTGTATCAGCTGCAAATGAAGTCAGTTACTGACCTGGGAACTGTGTGCAGTGGATTTAACGATTTTAGAATGGATAAGTAATGGCTGCTGTTGTCACTCTTTAAGAGACTATCAATGCTCTTGACCATCAAACTTCACTCTCGGAAAAACCACCTCATGTGATCACTCGTATTCGTTGCAGCTGATACCCAGATTTTGTTTCGTCTTTACTATCCCTCCAATGGTATTGCATAATATCTCATGTTGCATTAAGTGCCAGTTATTCTTTCTCAACGACCGATTTAATCGTCCTGTGAGGCTTTACGGTGCATTTACACTTGCTAATAAAGGTTCTGAATGATCAGATAGTGTACAGTATACAATAGCCGGCCACATATTGCATACCTTTACGGCGAAGGGAATTTTTTAAATCTACTGTCTGTAGTAGGTCTCATAAAGACACATCTTGCACACAGTTAGTGCTTGAAGTGGTGTTGTAACATGTAATTTATTTATGACCAGAGGTTACCATGTGATGCGATAGCTCTGCAGTGTCTGCCATATTCATATGGAATATTGAAATAAACGATATCGGAATTGAAAAACAACTGCTATCACTTAGTAGCGGAAAAGCATCCGGACCAGACGAGATACCCTTAAGATTCTACAGTGATTATGCTAAAGAACTTGCCCCCTTTCTATCAGCAATTTATCGTAGATCGCTGGAAGAACGTAAAGTACCTAGCGACTGGAAGAAAGCGCAGGTCGTTCCCATTTTCAAGAAGGGTCATAAATCAGATGCGAATAATTATAGGCCTATTTCGCTTACGTCAATCTGTTGTAGAATAATGGAACATGTTTTGTGTTCTCGTATTATGACGTTCTTAGATAATACAAATCTCCTTCATCATAACCAACATGGATTCCGCAAACAGAGATCATGTGAAACTCAGCTCGCCCTATTTGCCCAAGAAATTCACAGTGCCGTAGACACTGGCGAGCAGATTGATGCCGTATTCCTGGACTTCAGGAAGGCATTTGATACGGTTCCGCACTTACGTTTAGTGAAAAAAATACGAGCTTACGGAATATCGGACCAGGTTTGTGATTGGATTCAGGATTTCCTAGAAGAAAGAACACAACATGTCATTCTTAACGGTTCAAAATCTGCAGATGTAGAGGTAATTTCGGGAGTACCGCAGGGAAGCGTGATAGGACCTTTATTGTTTACAATATACATAAATGACTTAGTTGACAACATCGGTAGCTCCGTGAGGCTATTTGCAGATGACACGGTTGTCTACAAGAAAGTAGCAACATCAGAAGACTCGTACGTACTCCAGGAGGACCTGCAGAGGATTAATGCATGGTGCGACAGCTGGCAGCTTTCCCTAAACGTAGATAAATGTAATATAATGCGCATACATAGGGGCAGAAATCCATTCCAGTACGATTATGCCATAGGTGGTAAATCATTGGAAGCGGTAACGACCGTAAAATACTTAGGAGTTACTATCCGGAGCGATCTGAAGTGGAATGATCACATAAAACAAATAGTGGGAAAAGCAGGCGCCAGGTTGAGATTCATAGGAAGAATTCTAAGAAAATGTGACTCATCGACGAAAGAAGTAGCTTACAAAACGCTTGTTCGTCCGATTCTTGAGTATTGCTCATCAGTATGGGACCCTTACCAGGTTGGATTAATAGAAGAGATAGACATGATCCAGCGAAAAGCAGCGCGATTCGTCATGGGGACATTTAGTCAGCGCGAGAGCGTTACGGAGATGCTGAACAAGCTCCAGTGGCGGACACTTCAAGAAAGGCGTTACGCAATACGGAGAGGTTTATTATCGAAATTACGAGAGAGCACATTCCGGGAAGAGATGGGCAACATATTACTACCGCCCACATATATCTCGCGTAATGATCACAACGAAAAGATCCGAGAAATTAGAGCAAATACGGAGACTTACAAGCAGTCGTTCTTCCCACGCACAATTCGTGAATGGAACAGGGAAGGGGGGATCAGATAGTGGTACAATAAGTACCCTCCGCCACACACCGTAAGGTGGCTCGCGAAGTATAGATGTAGATAGATGTAGAATGTGTAGAACGACTTGAAAAAAATTCTAATGGTATGCCTTTCCTGTTGTTTTGCATTTACTGAGTGCTTCCATGCTATCGCAGCTTGTCTGTGCTTGCCGTGAGTGCTTCACTACTGCACCTCACACCCTCTCCCGGTGAGCATTCCCTCCTCTTTCAGTCTTTCTTAGTAAGTTGTCGGAAACTCTGCACTTGCCGTCAATAGTTACCCGTTCTTGCAGTAACCCTTATATAGGATTCTGTGTGTATCAGATACAGGTAGTCACTGCAGTTTGTACGATCGTCTGATTTAACTGGGGCTGAGAACGAAAACTGTGTCGTATGTGTGGTGAATTTACTGGGGTTAGAAATGGGTGCTCGAACATAAATAAGGATGCTAGTGAAGGGTGCCTGTTGTGCTGTTTAACTAAAACACAACCGGACGTTATTTTGCAGGGAGGATGGCATGATATTACGTTGAAAAGCAGGGCTAAGTATCTGAGCAGGCGTCAAATAGTGCTCGGATGTATTTTGTCAGCGTTGATACTATTGGTAATGGGTAGGGCAGACGTGTGATCCATAAGACAAACTATGGTTCCACACTTTGGAGGACTCCCATGTATCCTTTCAACATAATAGATGTGCATTCACGTCATTCAATATTTGTGATTCTTCTCTGTAGGTTTAGATCTGTGCGTGAGCGAAGTTTTATGATAACCTTTTCGAAACGTTAGTCCGTACCGATTAAAATTTTGTTCCATGTATTACCTTAAGTACAATTACAATCATTTATCTAGCGACTGTTTTATGTTCTTTCCTAGTTGTGGTAATGAGAACAGTGATTGTACGGGTCATATCGTCGTATACTATATATTAGCCTTGTCTGTTCTGAGTGGCTTATGAGCCTTACCCTCTGGAGCCACAAGATGAAACCGGAGGTGTGCAAGTAGCGATGTGGTAATAGGATGTTGGGTCGGTCAGGAGATCTCAGTGGGTTTCAAAGTACCCTAGATAATGGACATCAGCAGATTAATAAATCGGTCAGTTACATTTCGTCCCGTGTAAAACTGCCAAAGTGGCCTGTTGTTGATTTGATTGCGGAAAGGCGAAGAAAAAAGCTCTGTTAGACGAGGCAGACGTCATGTACTGTAAGTGTGAAAAACATGACTACCAGTAGTATTGAATTCTGCTTTTGAGGGACGATTTCTACAAATCTGAGCATCCCGTGGACAATTGAGTCCCTGAATATGTTCCTAAACGCAAACTCCCTTCAAATGTAGTTGCTGATCCGATAAATGTTAAGATTTCTTGAAACAAATATACAGTGTTATCTTGTTTGCTTTAGCACGGCTTACATACATTTACACGACAAGGTGATGTTAGAAATATTAAGAGACATCCTTAACATTGCTTACATGCTGCCAAAAGCTGATTGCTAAAACTTATTTTACACTTCGGTCCATTATCATTAATTTTTGAAATTAATATACTTTACTATTGCAAAAATTATTAATGACAATCTATCAAGAACTGAAAGAATTCAAACCTATAATATTTGCGTTATTAAGAGATATCACAGTAACATTGCGTTAATTCGTGCAAGAAGTAGACAGTGGTAGGTCAAATGGCAACCCATGTTAAGTGTTCTCAGTTTCTATGCAAACTAATTTAAGTATCTATGGACGAGTGTTTATAAATTACACTTTCGGTACAGTTTACTGTTTTGGAAATATTTCATTAGTCTAGATATAGTTGAAAGCATAGATTTATACGAATTAACAAATTGCTGTGCTTGTGCCTGAAATATTCTGTTTACGAGATTTTATTGAACCTGAAATGCGCAATTTCCCAAAACAAACACCTTTTCCCTTTCCATTCCTTACAGAAGGCGACCTTCATTGTTTGAAACTAAATAGGAATGAATTACGACCAGAATATATTTCAAGTCACTCTGAATGCTGCATAAACGGAAAAATTCACATTCACTAATTCATCCTGTGGTAATCCCTATTACGCAGATAGATGTAACTTTCAGCTGTTTCGAAGTGTATTTACGAGTTCTGTCTTCATCATAAACATGATTTTACTCAACCTTCTCTTCTTTTGAAATCATGGGTGTCCTGCGGACATCAGATACAAGTAAGAATTTTATTTTCTTCAACCCAAAGTTCTGGGTCTCGATGACTGTTTTGTAGATGTATTAGTATAAGGGGCGACCAAAAAGAAACGAGCAGGAGGCATAATTACAGAAACCAGTACCTGTATTTTATAAGTATTGACCCCGGCTGTCGAGACACATATCCCACTGTGACGCAAGTCGGTTAATTGTTGTCTCATAAAATTCCCTGGGCTGGGATATGAACCAGTTCTGCATGTAGAGCTGGACGTCGTCGTGCAGGTAAGGTTATGCTGACGTTCTTCTTTGACGAAGATGGCTCCATTCTGATTCACTTCCTGCAGCACGGAACAACAGTGAATGACCAGCGTTACTCGCAAGCCTTGACCAACTTTCGCCAAGCCATGGAATCAAAAAGGCCAAACAGTCTCACCCTTGGGGTCCTTCTGCTCCACGACAATGCAAAGCCTCATACGGCCAATACAGTGGCGGCACTACTGCAGAAATTCAAATTGGTTCTCGGCCGCCCTCCATAGAGTCCGGACCACTCTCCCTGTGATTACGCCATTTTTGGTCCACTTACAAAGGCTCTGAGTGGCAAACGATTCACGTCGGACGACGACTTGCAGCTGTACGTGCGGCACCGGTTCACATCGCAGCCCCGGGAGTTTTATGAGACAGCCATTCACCGCCTTGTGTCACAGAGGGACAAGTGTCGCTCAACAGCCAGGGGCAATACTACTAACATACAGGTACTGGTTTCTGGAATTATGTCCCCGTCTCGTTTCTTTTTGAACGCCCCTTAGACCTTACACCTTAAATAAAAGAGGAAGAACGTACAGTGTGAATAACGTCAAATAAAACACGAATTACGTGACATCAGATGTACATATTATTAGTCTGCTACCTCCATATACAGTATCTGATGAGCGGTATCCGGACCCCCAGTACGAGACATATATATCAGGTTTGTCCACTCTCGACTTTATAACCGCATTGACTCGAGAACTTGTATAGCTCAGTCCATTTCAAGAGCGTTATTGTACACAAGTAATTGCGACACAGATGCTGCACTGCGAGAGGGTGCACTCTCATGGCGACAGAAACAATAATTGTCTACAATCTGGCCTCGCAGTATATGCAGTGCATAGTACTGTCAAATGCCGGCCGGTATTGCCGAGGGGTTCTAGGCGCTTCAGTCTGAAACCGCGCGACCGCTACGGTCGCAGGTTCGAATCCTGCCTCGGGCATGGATGTGTGTGATGCCCTTAGGTTAGTTAGGTTTCAGTAGTTCTAAGTTCTAGGGGACTGATGACCTCAGATGCTAAGTACCATAGTGCTCAGAGCCATTTGAACCATTTTTTTACTGTCAAATGTTATCATATCATTTTGCATTTAACGTTTTCTTGAGCGAAATCGGGGAACCACTCCTTGACTCCGAAAAATAATCACATACCGTAACAGCAACAACTCTGTCCTTCACTGTTGGCACTTCACGTGATGACAGTTAACGTTCTCCACGTCCTCGCCAACCCCAAACTCATGCGTCGGGCTGCAACTAGGAATAGCGCGATTCATCAGAATAAATCGCTCGTTTCCATTCAACCAGTGCCCGGTGGCGTCGTTCTGTACACATCCTCAAGTGTCGAGTTGCACTGACAACAGAAATGACTGGCTTACGAGAAGCTCCTCGACCGTTGTATTCCATTCTGTTTAACACCCTATGCACCGTTATTCCCTTCGTAGTCTGTAACAGCACTTTGAAATTTACAAGTGAATCCTTATAATGATTTAATCGACTTTTTACTACCACAGTTCCTGACCGTCAGTGTAGGACGTCTGCCGCATCCTCGTTCACTAGAGGTTTTACTTCGCTTCTCCACTTCACAACCAAATCACCAACAGGCCACTTCCGCAACTTCACAAGGGATGAGACGTAACTGATTTGTTAATCTGCTGGCATCCATTGACTAGCCTACGATCCAACCCATTGAGCTCTCTTGGCCGACCCATCTTCCTATTACCCCATCACTACTGGCGACACTGCTCTGTCGTCGGGTGGGTCCCGAGACTAAAGCTCACAAGCCACTCAGACGAGACAAGTTTAATATACAGCAGAAGACGATTTGACCCATAAAATCACTGGTATCATTGCCGGAATTAGATACAAGCATAAAACCATCGCTGGATAAATGACTCGGGAATACACGGAATAAAACGAGATCGGTAAAGACTAATGTTTTTAAAAGGTTATAATAACACTTCGTTGATGCCAAGACCTAAACCTGTACTGAAGAATCGCAAATATTGAATGACGTGAACATCCTAGCACTATTTGACGCCTGCACTAATACTTATATCTGGTTTGAACGGAATATCATACCATTCTTCCTGCAAAATATTTGCCGGTTGTGCTCAAATAATACAGCGCAACCTACACGCTTGACTAGTATCTGCCTTTATGTTCAGCAGGCATTTCTCGTGGTGTTTCCATATTTTTGTACAACCCCTGTATACTGAACGTATCAAGAGCCTTGACGAAAGGAAAAGGTTCTTCAGCATTCACAGAGACAGTTTAGGTTCTCAAATGTTCAAATGTGTGTGAAATCGCATGGGACTTAACTGCTAAGGTCATCAGTCCCTAAGCTTACACACTACTAAACCTAAATTATCCTAAGGACAAACACACACACCCATCCCCGAGGGAGGACTCGAACCTCCGCCGCGACCAGCCGCACAATCCATGATTGCAGCGCCCAAGACCGCTCGGCTAATCCCGCGTGGCTTTAGGTTCTCAGAGGCCAGTTAAAATAGACGATTATATAAACTGCTGTGACTATCTGATTCTGATACACACAGAATCCTATATAAGTGCCTCTACAAGAACGGGTAACTATTGACGGTAAGTGCAAGGGATAGAAGTGATTCCGTCAACAATGATTTATGATTATTTGACGTACTACAGACAGTAGATTTAAAGATTCTCCTCTCCTCAAAGGTATTAAATATGTGGACGCCCATTGTATATTATATACAACTAGATCTTAGGCAGCTAATGATCCGAGTTCGCCAGAGATTTCCGTATGCAGGACGGATTGGTAACGTTTATTAGCAAGTGTAAATGAAGCGTAAAGCCTCACAGGACGGTTAGATTGGACAATGACAAAGAATAAATGGCACTTCATTCAATTTTAAATATTATTCAGTCCCATTTGTGGTATAGTAAAGATGAGAAAAAGTATCAGTATCACCTGCAACGAATGGGGGTGATCACATGAGGCTGTTATTCGGAGAGTGACGTTAGGTTGTCACGCCCAGTGAAAGTCTCTTAAAGAGAGACAACAGCAGCCATTACTTATCCCTTCTAAAATCGTTAAATCCGTTGCACACAGTTCCCAGGTCAGTATCTGACTTCATTTGCTGCTGATACAGCTCCGAGAAGGCTCTTATTTATAGCTTTGTTGGGGACTTCGCATGAATAGCGATCCTGCGAGGACTCGATCTTTTATGTTTCTGACATTTGTCCTTGATCGCAATTAAAAATACATTTAGCAGTAAGCTGCAGAATTCCACCCCGAAAACTAAATTTAAGTGACTGGTGCAAGTAATGAAACAATGTTTTTATTTTTTCTCCTGTAACGTATTTACTGAAGTCTGTTCCTCCCTGCGAAAGTTTTGGAAAAACTAAAGTCTCTTCCCATTTAAGTTGTCCATACATTTGTAACAATTCATTAACATGCTTAGAGTAGATATTTGAGATATCACACTTAAACACTGTGCAGCTTTCATTTCTAGTTCCAAACCGAGATATAGAAGTTCTATCTCTTACTCAAGAGTCCGCAGCTCGTGGTCGTGCGGTAGCGTTGTCGCTTCCCGCGCCCGGGTTCCCGGGTTCGTTTCCCGGCGGGGTCAGGGATTTTCTCTGCCTCGTGATGACTGGGTGTTGTGTGATGTCCTTAGGTTAGTTAGGTTTAAGTAGTTCTAAGTTCTAGTGGACTGATGACCATAGATGTTGAGTCCCATAGTGCTGCGAGCCATTTGAACCATATTTTTCTTACTCGAGATTCTCGTTAATGGCAACTTTAGCGACTGTCTGGAATTAGAGTTGGAACTTCAATATTTAGCTTTATCATGGAGCTAAAAGCTAATGCGATTAAAGCGTTGTTTGCCATATTTCACATGCAATTAGTTTTCCATTATTAAACTGTTCGTTATAAACGAGATTAATATCCCAAAATCAATGCGACATGTAGTAACAAATTATCCAAATCTATAGAATTATTGTATTTTACATAACAATGTCATGTAGTGGTAAATTATTTGCACATTGTTCCTATTCGGTTTTTTACCTTGAATGCAACTGTCTCTAATAATATTAATTATGCTGTTGCTGCCCAATGTGCAGAAATCAGCTGTGAAACCCGTAGACTAGAAACTGATCCTAGAGTAGTAGACATAATTGTAATATAGTCGCATTCTTGATTAGTTTGACACAACTGATCATTCAAATGCAGTAACAGTTCACTCTTTTATCTTTTTGAGGGCACTGGAAGATTGCAACGCAATGTTGAAGCTCTTTAACAAATTTTCACCTGCTTCCATCTCCCCTGCTTCTATCGCTTGTACATCAGGTGTTCTTGTTTCTGTTGGGTTGTTTGTTTTGTTATGAGGGTGAGACTTATCGGCTTTTATCTCAGAGAAATGTAATTTTCACACAAATATATTCACTGCTGAAACTGATACAATGACAAGTGTACACATCCAATTCGAATCTACGTGTGGCTGTGCTATTGGCTTATGACAGGTTAATTGCTTCTGCGCACTGGCTTTACATATCGATACGATGGACGAACTTGGCATACCTCAATGCCACATTAAAATAATCGTGCCTAACCAAATACAGTTTTAAGAGCTATTGTTCTATTTCTGCCCAGATTACAGATCTTTGGAAATGAACAGGCCAGTTATTGTTTTTCCAACTGATAACATAACCTTTTTAGGAATTGTGAATTTTGTCTCATTGTAATACGTATTATAGCAGAAATTTATAGTGAATAGTGGTTGAGTGTGAGACCTCACAGTGAGCAAGGGAACGATGTTTTTTGAAAAAAAAAAGTAAAAGTTAAATGCGAAGGGATTTCTGTTTTTCTTGAGCTTTCACAGGAAGCAACTGATTCCAGGAAATACGTTACAGAAGCCTAAAGAAAAAATTGGTTCTTTACTTGCACCAGCCGCATAAATTAATTTTCCATTTATGAATTTTACTCATTAATGCTTAATTCAGTTTTATAAGCGATCAAGCACAAATATCATAACCATAAGGGATGGAGTGCTCGCAGGATCGCCATTTAACCGAAGTGCCAAAAAAGCTGTGAAAGCGACTCTTCTGGCTGCTATGAGTAACTGCATCAGTTGGGTCACAAAGAGGCGGATCGTTCCCAAGTGAACTCATACACTGTACTGGATACGATCTGAACTGATTTAACGATGTTGAAAGGGCGAAATAGTGGCTGCTGTTATCTCTCTTCAAGAGATTTTCACTTCTCGTGACCGCCAAACGTCACTGTCGGTAAAACAGTCATATGTGATCACTGCTATTCGTTTCAGCTAATAGAGAGATGTCATTTCGTCTTTAATACATCACATGTCGTATTGAGTTCCTATCTGATTCCTGTATTAAGTGCCAATTATTCTTTGTCATCGTCCGATTTAATAGTCCTGTGAGACTTTACGCTCCATTTATACTTGCTAATAAAGGTTCTGAAACCACCCTGCATTCATAAAGCCATGGCGACCTCGCAACATTAGGTGTCTAAAATCTAATAGTGTATAATATACAAGAGCGGCCACATATTTAATGCCTTTATGGAGACGAGAATTTTTGAACCTAATGTCTGTTGTAAGTCACTGAATGATACATCACGCTCACAGTATGTGCTGTGTAACATGGAAATTATTGACGAGTAGAGATAACCAGGTGATGAATAAATTCTGCTATGACTGCCGTATCCATGTGGGATATGCAGTGTGAATTTAAAAAAGTCTGATGGTATGCTTTTCCTGTTATTTTGCACATACTGAGTACTTCTATGCGATATCAGTTCGTCTGTGCTTGGAAAGAGTGCCTCACCAGCCCATCTCATATCTTACCCCGGCGAGACCTACTCCCCCCCCCCCCCCCAACCCCCTTCAATCTCTGATACTGTGCTGTTGGAATATCTTTTATCCCCTGTAGTTTCCACGGATAGTTACCCTTTTTTATGGGCCCGTATTAAAATTAAGTTTGTGTCTGAGACAGGTATTCACCGCAGTATATATAATTGTCTATTTTAACTGCCCTGTGGGTACTAAAACTGTGTCTGTTTGTGTGAATCTAAATTATGCTTTCCCTTCGTCAAAGCACTTGATACGTTGCAATATGTAGGAGTTGTACAAAAATATGGAAGCACGACGGCAAATGTGTGTATGAACATGACTACAGATGCTACTCGAACCTGCAGATTACGCTGTTTCATTTGAGCACAAACAGCCACCAGAACGCAGGAAGAATGGTACGGCATTCCTTTTGGAACCATCGATAATTATCATTCCAGGCGTCAAATAGTGCTCATATCTGCTCGTGGAAGCAGTGAAACTATTGTTAAGGGGTAGAGACTGTCGTTTGATCCATAATCCCAACCACGTCTCCTAACATTGGTTGAGTGTCACATAATCTTTCAACACTAGAGATCTTTGTTCATGTTATTCGACATCGGCAGTGCTGCAGTATAGTTTCAGTTCGGCGCGTGAACGTACGCGTAAATATAACTATTGAGAATCGTTAGTCGCGGTCTATCTCATTTTGATCTGTGTTTACCCTTAAGCATAATTACAAACATAATTACAGTCATTTTTCTACTGACATATTTTTGCTTGTTTGTAATTTAGGTAATGAAATCATTGATTGTAAGGGTCAAATAGTCCTTTAGTATATATTTACTGTCTCCACTGAATGGCTTGTGGGCCTTGCTCTGGGGAGCCAGCACATGAAACAGCAGTGTTGCAAGTTGAGAAGCGGTAATAGGATGATGGATCGGTCAGGAGAGTCCAGTGACTCCGAATGTAGGCTACTCATTGAATGTCAGGAGGTTAGCAATTCTATCAGGGGCAATACTTGAGGAGCATGTTTGGGAAAAGGCGGATTAAATCACTGGAAGGATTCCCTCGTAAGTTTCAAAGTGCTTTTACCAGTGCTACAAAGACAATAACGGTGCATAGGATGTTAAACAGAATCGAGTACATTGATCGAGCAGCTCCTCATAAGAAACTCATTGTGTTGTCAATCGAAAGCGATACTTGAGGTTGTGTAAAGAGTGACGGTATTCTGCAGTGGATGACTGGAAACGAGCGGTTTGTTCTGATAATCACGCTATTCCCATGGCAATCTGATGGATGAGATTGGATTTGGCGGATGCCTGGAGAACGTTAAGTGCCATCATGAAGAGTGCCGACAATGAAGTACAGAGGAGATGGCAGTTTTATGGCAAGGGAGTGTTTTTCGTGATTGAGAGTGTGGTTCGCTTACTGAGCTTAAGAAAACATTACATGAAGAGGATGAATACATTTGCCAGTATTGTGTAGTGCACACACTGGAGATAAAGTTCGTAGACAATGATTGTTTGTGTCAGCATGAGTGCACACCATCTCACAATGCAGTACTGTGTAGCAACTATTTGTGTACAGTAGCATTCTTGAAGTCTAGTGGTCTATCCAAGGTCTCGAGGTAAAGCCGTTCTGTAGGTGAAGTGGGACACACATTCTATATATGTCCAGTAGTAGGTGTCCGAATACCTCACATCGGTCATTGTGTATATAGGCAGCTGACTAATAACGTGTTTATTCTGATGTCATGTATATTGTCTTTTATTTGACTTTATTACATTACGTTTGCTTCATCTCATGTCTTAAGTGTAAAATACTTTTGCGTGTCCCAAATAGTCATCGAGATGCAGAGGTAACACCTGCAGAAATAAAAATTCTTACTTGTATCTGATGTTCACAGCAACCACCATAAATTCTCATGGGATATTTGTTATACCCCTTAAATCTGTAGTTCACCTGTTGGGTATATGACACCTTCGTAAGTTACAACGAAGAGCTAGAGTCGTTGTGAAAAGGATGTGAAAATTTTGTCGAGAGGATGAAGGCAGAACTTATTAATAGGCATGGAAGCTGGTGAGGTAAGAATTATCTGTGAAATAATGAATAACACATGATGA
The DNA here is from genome assembly GCF_021461395.2 of Schistocerca americana. Classification (NCBI taxonomy): domain Eukaryota; kingdom Metazoa; phylum Arthropoda; class Insecta; order Orthoptera; family Acrididae; genus Schistocerca; species Schistocerca americana. Next base: position 468,005,316 of record NC_060130.1, read on the forward strand.
TTTAGCATGGCTGACTGCCACACATGCGAAAGTTTCCATTTATGGAGCGTTCACAGTGCCATGATAATCACATATCAAAAAAAGTTTTGCATCACCTCGGTTCCGAGAGTTCGGGAACCTGTACAGAAAATTGGAATAGAGATCAAAATAAACATGATTCCCGTCCTTTTTATTACTCATTAAAACCACAGATTGCATGTTGTACCACTATACAGCGAGATCTTCAGAGGTAGTGGTCCAGATTGCTGTACACACCGGTACCTTTAATACACAGTAGCACATCCTTTGGCATTGATGCATGCCTGTATTTGTTGTGGCATACTATCCACAAGTTCATCAAGACACTGCTGGTCGAGATTGTCCCACTCCTCAACCGCGATTCGGCATAGATCACTCCGAATGGTCTTTGGGTCACGTCGTCCATAAACAGATCTTTCCAGCCTATCCCAGGCATGTTCGATAAGTTTCGTGTCTGGAGAACATGCTGGCCATTCTATTCAAGCGATGTCGTTATGCTGAAGGAAGTCATTTACAAGATGTGCACGATGGGGAGCCACTTGTCGTCCAATGGGGACGAATTCCTCGCCAATATGCTGCCGACTTGATTGCACTATCGGTCTGAGGATGGCATTCACTTACCGTCAGCAGTTACGGCGCCTTCCATGACCACCAGCGGCGTACGGCGGCCCCACATAATGCCACCCCAAAACAGCAGGGAACCTTCACCTTGTTGCACTCGCTGAACAGTGTGTCTAAGGCGTTCAGCCTGATCGGGTTGCCTCCAAATACGACTCCGACGATTGTCTGGTTGAATGCATATGCGACACTCATCGGTGAAAAGAACGTGATGCGAATCCTGAGAGGTCCATTCGGCATGTTGTTGGACCCATCTGTACCGCGCTGCATGGTGTCGTGGTTGCAAAGATGGACCTCGCCATGGACGTCGGGAGTGAAGTTGGGCATCATGTAGCCTATTGCGCACAGCTTGAGTCGTAACACAACGTTCTGTGGCTGCACGAAAAGCATTATTCAACGTGCTGGCGTTGCTGTCAGGGTTCCTCCTAGCCGTAATCCGTAGGTAGTGGGTGGTCATCCAATGCAGTAGTAGCCCTTGGGAGGCCTGAGCGAGGCACGTCATCGACAGTTCCTGTCTCTCTGTATCTCCTACATGTCCGAACAACATCGCTCTGGAATGAGATTTTCACTCTGTAGCGGAGTGTGCGCTGATATGAAACTTCCTGGCAGATTAAAACTGTGTGCCGGGGCGAGACTCGAACTCGGGATCTTTGCCTTTCGCGGGCAAGTGCTCTACCAACTGAGCTACCCAAGTACGACTCACGCCCCGTCCTCACAGCTTTACTTCTGCCAGTACCTCGTCTCCTACCTTCCAAACTTTACAGAAGCTCTCCTGCGAACCTTGCAGAACTAGCACTCCTGAAAGAAAGGATATTGCGGAGACATGGCTTAGCCACAGCCTGGGGGATGTTTTCAGAATGAGATTTTCACTTTGTAGCGGAGTGTGCGCTGATATGAAACTTCCTGGCAGATTAAAACTGTGTGCCGGGCCGAGATTCGAACTCGGGAGGTTCTATAACTCGGTTTGCAAGGGAAATAAAAACTTCAGAAATTTGAGGATAAAATCAAATTGTGATGTATATTACAGTAGACATCAACAGTAAATAGCAATTTAGTGTGGTATCTTAAATACGCTCGCTAAGCATGTTAATGAAATGTTACAAAATGTATTGACAACTTAAATGGCAAGATATATTTGGTTACAGATGCAAAAAGTGAAACACTGTTTCATTACTTGCACCGGCCACTTAAATTCAGTTTTCTTGTATGAATTTTGTAGCTTAATGCTAAATGTAGTTTTAAATGGGATCAAGGACAAATATCAGAAACATTAAAATCGAGTGCTTGCAGAATCGCCATTTATGCGAAGTTTCAACAAAGCTATGAATGCGAGCCTTCTTGTTACGAGGAACTGTATATCAGCTGGGTTGCTGAGAGTCGGAACGCTCCGAAATGAAGTCAGGTACTGAACTGGTATGTTTATGCAACGCATTTAACGGTTATAGAAGGACATAATAATGGCTGCTGTAGTATCTTTTTAAGAGACTTTCACTTCTCACGACCACCAAACGTCCCTCTCGGAAAAACAGCCTCACGTGATCACTCCTAATCGTTGCTGCTGCTAGCGAGATTTTTTTTCGTCTTTACTATACCACAAAAGTGTATTGAATAATATCTAATCATTTAGTAAGTGCCAGTTATTCTTTTTCATCGTCCGACTTAGCCATCATGTGAGGCTTTCCTCTGAGTTTACACTTGCTAATAGAGGTTCTGTAACCATCATGCATACGTAAAACCCATGCGAATTCGGAACATTAGCTGTCTAAGTCCTGATAATGCAAATTATATAGTGAGCGCCCACGTATTTAATACCTTTACGGAGAACGGAATTTAAAATCTATTGTCTGTAGTAGGTCTCTTAATGATACATCACGCACACAGTGCTTGTATGTGGTATTGTAACATGGAAATTATTTATGACCAGATGTTACCATGTGATGAGTTAGTCCTGTAATGATTGTCATATCCGTATGGAGTGTGCAGAATGACTGAAAAAAATTCTGATGGTATGTTGTTTTGCATATATTGGGCGCTTCTATGCGGTCGCAGCTTGTCTGTGCTTCACGAGTGCCTGACCACAGTACCTCGCACCCTCTCCCGGTGAGCACCCCCTCCTCATTCAATCTCTGTTCGTGTGTTGACGGAATCTCTTCTATCCCTTGCGCTTGCCGTCAATAGTTACTCGTTCTTCTACTGGCCGTTATATAGGATTCCATGTGTACCTGACACAGTTAGTCACTGCAGTTTATATAATCGTCTACTTTAACTGTCCTCTGAGGACCAACACTGTGTCTGTGTATGATAACGAACGCTTTCCCTTCGTCATAGCACTTGTTGTGTTGAATATCCAGGGGTTGTACAAAAATATGGAAACACTACGAGAAATGCATGCTTGAACATATAAACACAGATGCTAGTAAAGTGTGCGGGTTGCGCTGTTATACAGGGTGGTCTATTGATCGTGACCGGGCGAAATATCTCACGACATAAGCGTCAAACACAAGAACTACAAAGAACTAAACTTGTCTATCTGGAAGGGGGAAACCAGATGACGCTATGGTTGGCCCGCTAGATGGCGCAGCCATAGGTCAAAAGGATATCAACTGCGTTCTTTTTTTTTTTTAAATAGTGGCCCCTACATGGCGCAGCCATAGGTCAAACGGATATCAACTGCGTTTTTTAAAAATAGGAACCCCCATTTTTATTACATATTCGTGTAGTATGTAAAGGAATATGAATGTTTTAGTTGGACCACTTTTTTCGCTTTGTGATAGGTGGCGCTGTAGTAGTCACAAACATATGGCTCCCAATTTTAGACGAACAGTTGGTAACAGGTAGGTTTTTTTTTTAAATTAAAATACAGAACTTAGGTACGTTTGAACATTTTATTTCGGTTGTTCCAATGTGATACAAGTACCTCTGTGAACTTATCATTTCTGAGATCGCATGCTGTTACAGCGTGATTACCTGTAAATACCACATTAATGCTGATTACTTGTAAATACCACATTAATGCAATAAAGGCTGAAAATGATGTCCGCCAACCTCAGTGCATTTGGCAATACATGTAACGACGATTAGTTTTAAATTCGATCAACTACAGGTATAATAAACATAAAGGATCGAGTGATAACAGGATCGCAATTTATGCGAAGTGCCAACAAAGCTATGAATGCTAACCTTTCTCGGAAAGAGGAGCTGTATAAGCTGGGTTGCTGAGAGACGGATGGTTCTCAAGTGAAGTCTGGAAACTATGTGCAACGAATTTAGAAGGGCAAAGTAATGGCTGCTGTGGTCTCTCTTCAAGAGACTTTCATCTCTCGTGGCCACCAAACGTCACTCTCGGAAAAACAGCCTTAGCTTGCATTTATCGCGAATCTCTTGCCCAACGTAAAGTCCCGAGCTACTGGAAAAAAGCGCAGGTGACGCCTGTATATAAGAAGGGTAGAAGGACGGATCCTCAAAATTACAGACCAATATCCTTACCATCGGTTTCTTGCAGGATTCTCGAACATATTCTCAGTTCGAACATCATGAATTTCCTTGATACAGAGAAGTTGCTGTCCATGCATCAGCACGGCTTTAGAAAGCATCGCTCCTGCGAAACGTAACTCGCCCTTTTGTCACATGATATCTTGCGAACCATGGATGAAGGGTATCAGACGGATGCCATGTTCCTTGACTTCCGGAAAGCGTTTGACTCGGTGCCCCACTGAAGACTCCTAACTAGGATACGAGCATATGGGATTGGCTCCCAAATATGTGAGTGTCTCGAAGACTTCTTAAGTAATAGAACCCAGTACGTTGTCCTCGATGGTGAGTGTTCATCAGAGGTGAGGGTATCATCTGGAGTGCCCCAGGGAAGTGTGGTAGGTCCGCTGTTGTTTTCTATCTACATAAATGATCTTTCGAATAGGGTGGATAGCAAAGTGCGGCTGTTTGCTGATGATGCTGTGGTGTACGGGAAGGTGTCGTCGTTGAGTGACTGTAGGAGGATTCAATATGACTTGTTCAGGATTTGTGATTGGTGTAAAGAATGGCAGCTAACTCTATATATAGATAAATGTAAATTAATGCAGATGAATAGGAAAAAGAATCCCGTAATGTTTGAATACTCCATTAGTAGTTTAGTGCTTGACACAGTCACGTCGATTAAATATTTGGGCGTAACATTGCAGAGCGATATGAAGTGGGACAAGCATGTAATGGCAGTTGTGGGGAAGGCGGATAGTCGTCTTCGGTTCACTGGTAGAATTTTCGGAAGATGTGATTCATCTGTAAGGGAGACCGCTTATAAAACGCTGGTGCGACCTATTCTTGAGTACTGATTGAGCGTTTGGGATCCCTATCAGGCCGGATTGATGGAGGACATAGAAGCAATTTAGAGGCGGGCTGCTAGATTTGATACTGGTAGGTTTGATCATCACGTGAGTGTTACGGAAATGCTTCAGGAACTCGGGTGGGAGTCTCCAAAGGATTCGTTCTTTTCGTGAATCGCTACTGAGGAAATTTAGAGAACCAGCATTTGAGGTTGACTACAGTACAATTTTACTGCCGCCATTTTGCTTTCGCGTAAAGACCACAAAGATAAGATAAGAGAGATTAGGGTTCGTACAGAGGCATATAGGCAGTCATTTTTCCCTCGTTCTGTTTGGGAGTGGAACAGGGATAGAAGATGCTAGTTGTGGTACGAAGTACCCTCCGCCACGCACCGTATGGTGGTTTCCGGAGTATGTATGTAGATGTAGATCACTCCAATTCGTTGCAGCTGAGAGCGAGATTTTGTGTCGTCTTTCCTATACCTCAAATTTTATCTAATTTCTATCTAGTCCCTGTAGTAAGTGTGATTTTCATCGTTCGATTTAACCGTCCTGTCAGACTTTCCGCTGCATTTACAGTTGCTAATAAAAGTGCTGAAGCCACCCTGCATACGTAAATCTCTGGCGACCTCGTAACAATTAGCTGTCTAAGATCTAATAGTGTATAATATACAATGGTCGGCCATATATTTAGTACCACTATGGAGAACGGAATAAATAAATACTGATGCTAGCCTAGCACACAAGTTTCGCTGTTTTATTTGAGCACAAACGGAAACAATTTTGCTTGAAGAATGGTATAAGAACCAGCAATAAGTATGTGTGAAGGCGTTAAGTAATGCTCGAATCTATCTCGTCAGCATTGATACTGTATGGGTAGGGCAGTCGTGTGGTTCATAAACCCATCTACCATACCGCACCTCGTTGGGATCCCACATATTAGAACCATGGAAAAAACATTAGTCCAGACCAATCTAATTTTATTCCGTGTATTCCCTTAAGCACAGTCACAGTCATTTTTCTAGCGACTGATATACGCCTGTTTCTACACTCCTGGAAATGGAAAAAAGAACACATTGACACCGGTGTGTCAGACCCACCATACTTGCTCCGGACACTGCGAGAGGGCTGTACAAGCAATGATCACACGCACGGCACAGCGGACACACCAGGAACCGCGGTGTTGGCCGTCGAATGGCGCTAGCTGCGCAGCATTTGTGCACCGCCGCCGTCAGTGTCAGCCAGTTTGCCGTGGCATACGGAGCTCCATCGCAGCCTTTAACACTGGTAGCATGCCGCGACAGCGTGGACGTGAACCGTATGTGCAGTTGACGGACTTTGAGCGAGGGCGTATAGTGGGCATGCGGGAGGCCGGGTGGACGTACCGCCGAATTGCTCAACACGTGGGGCGTGAGGTCTCCACAGTACATCGATGTTGTCGCCAGTGGTCGGCGGAAGGTGCACGTGCCCGTCGACCTGGGACCGGACCGCAGCGACGCACGGATGCACGCCAAGACCGTAGGATCCTACGCAGTGCCGTAGGGGACCGCACCGCCACTTCCCAGCAAATTAGGGACACTGTTGCTCCTGGGGTATCGGCGAGGACCATTCGCAACCGTCTCCATGAAGCTGGGCTACGGTCCCGCACACCGTTAGGCCGTCTTCCGCTCACGCCCCAACACCGTGCAGCCCGCCTCCAGTGGTGTCGCGACAGGCGTGAATGGAGGGACGAATGGAGACGTGTCGTCTTCAGCGATGAGAGTCGCTTCTGCCTTGGTGCCAATGATGGTCGTATGCGTGTTTGGCGCCGTGCAGGTGAGCGCCACAATCAGGACTGCATACGACCGAGGCACACAGGGCCAACACCCGGCATCATGGTGTGGGGAGCGATCTCCTACACTGGCCGTAGACCACTGGTGATCGTCTAGGGGACACTGAATAGTGCACGGTACATCCAAACCGTCATCGAACCCATCGTTCTACCATTCCTAGACCGGCAAGGGAACTTGCTGTTCCAACAGGACAATGCACGTCCGCATGTATCCCGTGCCACCCAACGTGCTCTAGAAGGTGTAACTCAACTACCCTGGCCAGCAAGATCTCCGGATCTGTCCCCCACTGAGCATGTTTGGGACTGGATGAAGCGTCGTCTCACGCGGTCTGCACGTCCAGCACGAACGCTGGTCCAACTGAGGCGCCAGGTGGAAATGGCATGGCAAGCCGTTCCACAGGACTACATCCAGCATATCTACGATCGTCTCCATGGGAGAATAGCAGCCTGCATTGCTGCGAAAGGTGGATATACACTGTACTAGTGCCGACATTGTGCATGCTCTGTTGCCTGTGTCTATGTGCCTGTGGTTCTGTCAGTGTGATCATGTGATGTATCTGACCCCAGGAATGTGTCAATAAAGTTTCCCCTTCCTGGGACAATGAATTCACGGTGTTCTTATTTCAATTTCCAGGAGTGTATTTGCGGTAATGATGTCAGTGAGTGTAAGTGTCAAATCGTCTTTTACAATATATTAACCTTTCCTGAGTGGCTTGTGAGCCTTGGTCTCTGGAGCCAGCAGAGGAAACAGCAGTGTCGGCATTAGGGATGCGGTAGTAGGAGGATGGGTTGGTCAGGAGAGCTCAGTGGGGCTGAACGTAGGCTAGTCTGTGGATATCAGCAGATTAACAACTCAGTCAGGGGCACTTCGTCCCTTGTAAAGCTGCCCAAGTGGCGTCTTGGTGACTTGATTGTGAAGTGTTAAGGCGTAGAAGAACCTCTACTAAACGAAGACGAGGCAGACGTCCTGTAATGACGCTCAGTAACTGTCGGGCATTGCGGAGCTTGGTTGTGTAAAGTCGATTAAATTATTATTAGGATTGACTCGTAAGTTTCAAAGTGCTACTGCCAGTACTACAAAGACAATATCGGTGCATGGAGTGTTAAACAGAATCGAGTAAAACGTCCCAGCAGCTCCTCATAAGAAACTCATTTCCGCAGTCAGTCCAAAGTAACAATGGAGGTTGTGTAAAGAGTGACGCAACTTGACATTGGATGAGTGGAAACTAGCAATTTTTTTCTTCTGTCTCGCGCCATACCCTGTGGCAATCCGATGGAAGATTTCGGGTTGGCGAATGCTTCGAGATTGTCAACTGCCATTATGTGCAGTGCCACCTGTGAGGTACAGAGGAGGTGTTGTTGTTATGGTATGGGCTTGTTTTTCGTGGTTAGGGCCTGGTTCCTTTATTGTGCGTAAGAAAATCTTAAATGGGAATGGATACGAATACATTTTATAGTGTTGTGTACTATGCACTAATACTTCGGAGGCAATGATTGTCTCAGCATGACAATGCACCATCGTATAATGCAGTATTGTTTGCGTACAATAACATTTTTGACGTGGACTGGCATTCCAAAGATCTCGAGTCGAAGCCCTTATGAAGGCGAAATGGGGACACATCTCTTATTTACGCCTAGGAGAAGGTGCCCGGATACCTCTCATCATCATTGTGTACGAGGGTAACAGTCTAATTACATGTATATTCTGATTCGATGCATATCGTGTTTTATTTCACTTTATTCACATTGTATTTACTTCCTTTAATATCTCAGGTGTAAAGCACTTCTGCATCTCCCAAATTGTCATCGACATCCACAGATTTCCTTTACAGAGATGTATATTCTTTCTTGTATACGATGTACACAGAAAAGAAATATCATGAAATCTCTCACCCAAGTTTTTATATGCCCCAATAGCAGTTCATCTGGTAGGTATATGACGCCTTCGTAAGTTACAACGTACAGCGGGCTAAAGTTCTAATGATTTCCTTAATTTTAGAAGATGAGAAGATTTGTTAGAGTGACGTTTGTGCTCACGATTGAACTCATAAATAGACATCGAAATCGGCACTAATGATAAAAACAAGAAGAGTTAGAAAGGCTGACTGCCACACATCTGAAAGTTTCTATTGACAGAGCGTTCAGAGTGACTTGAAATATATCCTGGTGGTAATCAATTCATAATTAGTTTCAAACAATGAAGGTAGCCATCTGTAAGGAATGGAAAGGGAAAAGTTGATTGTTTTTGGAAATTGCGGATTGCAGTTTCAATAAAATATCAAAAATACAATGTTTCAGAAAGAAGCAAAGCTATTTTTTAATTCAGATAAAACTTTGTTTTCAAATACACCTAGACTAGTGACATAATTTTAAAGTGGTAAGCTATACCCAACATTCAATTTGAAAAACTCCTCAATAGGTACTTAAATTAGTTCCATGGAAAGTGAGGACTCTTAGCATAGGTTACCACTGACTAACCAATGCGTACTTTCTGCACGAGTTAACGAAATGTCTCTGTGAAACCTCTCAGTGACACAAATGTAATAGGTTTCAATTGTTTCAGTTCTTGACAGTAAGATTGGCATTAATAAATTTTGCAATAGAAAAGTACATCAATTTCAATAATTAATGATATTGACCGTAGTATAAAATAAATTTTAGCATTTACCTTGATACAGCATGTAAGCAATTTTAAGGTTGTCCCTAAACATTTAGAACATCACCTTGTCCTGTAAGTGTATGTAACCCACAGTAAGGGAAACACCATAACATTGTTTAATTGCTTCGAGAAACCTTAGCGTTTATCTGATTAGCAGCAACATTTGAAGCGGAATTGCTTTCAGGAACAAATTCTGGGTCTTTTTCTGTTTCGTAGTTATCCACATGATCCTAAGATTTGTACAAATCGTCCCTGAAATGTATTTTACTGGTACAAACATGGCATATTTCACTACTACTGGCAGCCATTCTTGACAAGTTGCCATTAACGAGAACCTGGAAGCAAAGAGAGAGCTTCAATCTTTAGGATCATCATGGAACTAAATACTAATATGAATAAATCGCATCACGTGCCATGTGTCACATTCTGTAACTCAGTTTGCTCTCGACTGTCCGAAACTGTTTTTTACTGCCGAGATTTCACTTAATATTCCAAAATCTATTCTACATGTAGTAAGAAGTTTTCCAATCATAGAGAATTATATATTTTAATGTCAGTGTCTTGTAAGGGAAATATTGGTACGTTGTTTCCATTGTGCATTGTGCTTTAAAATTAAAATACTCTAATAATAGTTACTATTCCATTAGTTCCGAGAATGCCGATATTAGCTTTGACCATGTGAACTTGTTATTAATACCAGAGTGACAGAGGTAATTATAACATAGTAGCGTTTTGGTTCTCTTTGACTCAGTTGATCATTTTCATCCAGGAGCTGTTTTACCCTTTTATCTATTTAAAGCTGCAGTGGACTGTTGGCGCTCTTTAACTAATCTTCACCTGCTGTAATCTCTCCCGCTTCTGTCGCCTGAACATCAGGTGTTCTTGTTTCTGTTGGGTGGTTTATTTTGTTACGAGGGTGAGATCTATCGACTTTAATGCCAGAGAAAGCATATTTTCACACATATATATGTCAATTCAATGCTTAAATTGATGCAATGGCAAATATAGACATCGTATTCGAATCAGCAGGTACCTGTTCTGTTGGCGTACTTGTATATTTAGTGATATCTAACCTAATACTGATTTTAAGCAACTACTTTATTTTTGCCTAGTTACCAAAACCTTGAAAATAAGCAGGGCAGCTATTCTTTCCCGTTATTTTGCACATACTGAGCAATTATGCAATCGCAGTTTGTCTGTGCTTGGCATGAGTGCCTCAGAACCCCACCTCCCGCTATACCCTACCAAACCCCGCCTCCTCTTTCAATATTTGTTGGAATCTCTTCTGACTCTTTCAGTTGTCACCAACAATTCTCTTTTCTTCCACTGCTCCTTTTACAGGGTGATTCAGCTGCCCCTACCGGATGTCGTTTTATGCAAGCCACAATGTTATATCTGAATGTAATATGCTTAAAATTTTTGTAGGATACGTTTTCGCTGGAGGCCAAGGTTTTCGAGTTATTGAAGAAATACTTTCAAAAGTGACTTTATGTGCACCTCCACCCTCACACTCGTCGCTCACCAGTCAGGATTTCTATTACGTTGTTTGTGCTACTCCTTCCTACCACTGTACAAAATTTTCCGACTACGCGAACTATTACAGATATTCGTCTTTTTATGGTCTCTACTGATTGAGCTATCACACCACCAGCGTATTCGACTATGTCTTTCACATTATCAATTTAAACGTACGCATATGGTTAATGGAAGAAAAAAGACTTCTGTAAACGTAAGTTAACACTAATTACGTTCAGAACCTTATGCAAAAATAACCCTTATAAGCTCAGAAGTTTCACAGTCAGAAGGGCTGACGAATACAACGATGTAATTGCTTATTTTATGCTGTTAAATTCACAAAGTAGTTAGGTAAAATGTACACAAACGTTATTTTTATAATTTTTAAGTGCTCGACTAATCCGGTGGTCGTATAAGGCCAACAGGGAAGACTAGAAATAATATAATCTGAGGAATATTTCGTGCAGTCTCAAATTTTTGTACAGTGGAACTAACACGAACAATATACTTGATATCCTAATCCGTGGGGGCTGAGTGTGCGACTAGCAGTTTGTTTGAAATTCACTTTTGTACGATTTACTTCAATAATTCGAAACATACAGCCTCTAGCGAAAACATATCCCGATATAAAATTTAGCCATGTAAATTTCCTACAGAAGGTCCTGAACAATATTTTTCTGTAGGTCTAATAGTTTTTGCCTAGCGAGCGAGAGAAGATGAAATTTTCTCGCGTGGTCTCTGGAGGCTAGTTAAAACATTGCGGGTTGCATAACACGATAGTAGCGGTAATGGCAGCAGAATCAACTAACACAGGATTTTGTGCGTATGAGATCCAGGTATTCACCGCATATAGTTTGTATAATCGTTTACTTGAACATACCTCTGAGAATCAATACTGTGTGTGTGTGTGTGTGTGTGTGTGTGTGTGTGTGTGTGTGTCTTAAAGTACGCTATCCATTTGTGAAGGCACTTGATACCTTAGAGTACACAGCGGTTGGACAAAAATATGGAAACACCACCAGAAATGCGTGTTTTGAACATAAACTCAGATTTTAGTCTAGCCCGCAGGCTGCGCTCTTGTATTTGACTAAGAAGACCACCTGCGTAATGTCCACAATGCGTTTAAAGTTTTTGTCGTGACCAGAACAACATTCTGTGTAGCTGTGACTGCAGTATGTCGGAGGTACAAGAACTGTGCTAACTGTTGATACTCGTATGGTGGATGTTTCCGTAACCAAGGTAGTCGAAGTGTTTCATGTTTCAAGAGACACCGTATGGAAGGTATATCACGTATACAGCGAAAGCGGAAAAACATCAACTGCAGAATCACAACGCAGATGAAAGTGTGTGTTGAGCGTACGTCAGAGAGTGTCACAGAAAAGGATTTTGATGAAAAATAAGAGGACGAGTTTTGCAAAAGTCACAGCAGATCGAAATTTCGCACTCGCGAATTCTGTCAGCACCAAAACAACACGTAGGAACCTCCATAAGCAAGGCGTTTCAGGGCTGGCTCGCATTCCGAAACCACTCGTATATCATGAAAATGCCCATAAGCGCAAAATATTGTGTCGTAGAGATAAAAGCTGGAGTATGTAAGAAAGGCATTTGATTAGGTAAGTCTTGTTTTACGCTATTGGCAAGTTCTCGCCACGTATGTGTACCATAGTGAAATATGAATGGGGTCGTTGATGACACTGAGCAGTGGATGAAGCACAGAGTAGGTGGTATTGTCATGATGCGGGGATTTTATTGTTGTTAGGTTGTGGTTTCCGTATTGCTCCTAAGAACACTTTAAATGCAACAGGAAATGAGAACATTTCCAGTACTCTGTACCGTGTACGGCAGAGGAATAGTTCGGAGATATATCAGCACGACAGTGAACCCTGTCATGAAGCAGCATCTATGATCCAACTGTTTCTGTACAGTAATATTCTTGAAGTCAACTGGCCTACCCACAGTCTCGAGTCTACGTGGTTATAAAGGCTTATAAATACGCTTTAGGTTTATGTCCAGTAGTATATGTCGGGAGACGTCTCATCGGACATTGTATATGGAGGTAGGCGACTAAACACACGTATATTCTGATGACATGTGTATAATGTTTTATTTCACGTTATTCGCATTGTTTTTACTTCCTTTCATATCTTACGTGTAAAGTACTTTCGCATCTCGCAAATAGTCATCGATATATAGAGATTTTCTTTGCAGAAAATAAAACTCGTACTTGCATACAATGTTGACAGAACAAACCATGAGATCTATCTCGGAAGTTTTTATATACACTTTCAGCTGCAATTCAACTGTTGGGTACATGGTGCCTTCGTAAGTTACAGCCAACAGCAGGCGCTCGTGTAATGACATCCATAACCTAAATAGATGAGAAGGTTGAGTAGATACACGTATATGATTAAGTCAGAACACGTACAGCGAATCCGGTGAAAGTAACAACTATCTATCCTCGTGTGATCAATCCTATTCGTTGGAGCTAATAGTGAGATTTCGTCTCATCTTTACTATATCTCAAATAGTATTCTGTTTCTGCCAAATCCTTGCCATAATTGCCTGTTATTCCTTGTCATCGTCAGATTTAACTGTCGTGAGAGGTTTTGCGCTTCACTTACATTAGCTAATAAAACTCCTTAAAAACTTGTTGCATGCATAAATCCCTTGCGACCTCGAACCATTTTACTGTCTAATATGTAATAGTGTATAATATACAATGGTCATCCACATATTTAATACTATTATGGAGAACAGATTGTTTAATTTCCTTTCAGGCCGAGGTTACAAAGTGATACATCACTCACACAGTCAGTATTCGTACATGTTGTTGCTAGGTGGGAACTAGTGATGACTAGAGATAACCGTGTGATGGATTAGTCCTGCTATGATTGCTCTATCCATTTGGAGTACGCAGAGTGAGTTGAAAAAATTCTGATAGTATGTCTTTCCTAGTATTTTGTACAGACTGAGCACTTGTATGCAGTCGCAGTTAGTCTGCGCTTCGCATGAGTGCCTCGGTCCTCTCCTCACACCCTTCCCAACTAGCATCCCGCTCTCGTCGTTCAGTCTCTGATAGTTGTCGGAGTCTCTTCTAACCATTGTAGTTACCACCAATTGTTCTCTTTTGTTTCACTGGCCATTTTGCAGGGTGATTTAACTTGCCCTATCGTTATCGGTATATGCAACCCATAACGTTATTCTTGACTTTCGGAAAGCACGAGCGAGATTTTCGTATTGTCTTCCTTGTTATTCCTAAGGAGAAAAAGAATCGGACCTTTCTTGTAGAAAATTTAATTTACTTGAATTTGTTTTGTGGGATTCGTTTTCGCTGGAAGCCATGGTTTCCGAGTTATTAAAAAGAAAAATATGAGACTGACTTTCACATACTCCTCCACCACCACACTCATACATCACCAGCGAGGATTTCTAGTATGTTGTTCGTGGTACTCCGCATTACCACTGTGCAAAATTTTGCGACTGTACGTAATATTTCCTACATTCGACCTTTTTGGTCTTCATCGACTGGCACCGGATTAGTCGAGCACCTACAAATTGTAAAAGGGGCGTTTGTATACATTTTGCCTGATTATTTTGTGTCCTACTTTGCAAAAATTAAGACTCTTACTCGTGTCCGAAGTTTTCAGAAAAACCGTGAAATTTCCCTGGGAACTTTTTATATCCACTTTCAGCAGCAGTTCATCTGTTGGATGTAAGACGTCTTCGTAAGTTACAACCAACGGTAAATGGTCGTGTAATGACATTGATTACTTTAAAAGATGATAAGGTTGAGTAGATTCACTTTTATGATCAAGACGGAATTCATGCATCGAAACCGGAGAAAGCAACAACTGTTTATCCTCATGTGATCAATCCTATTCGTTGTAGCTAATAGTGGGACTTTGTTTCATCTATATTATACCTCCAATAGTATTATGTTTCTGCCTAATTCTTGCCATAATTGCCGGCTATCCCTTGTCATCGTCCGATCTAACTCTTCTGAGAGTCTTTACCCGGCAGTCACATTTTCTAACAAAACGCCTTAAAAAACTTTCTGTATACGTAAATCACTGGCGAACTCTTAACATTTGCTGTCTAAGATGTAATAATGTATCATATACAATGGTCATCTACATATTTAACACAGTTATGGAGAAGGGAATGTTTAAACGTCTTTCTGAACGGAGTTACAAAGTGGTAAATCACACACACAGTATTCGTATACGTTGTTGCTAGATGGGAATTATTAATGACTAGAGATTACCATGTGATGAATTATTCTTCCTATGACTGCTGTATCCATGTGGGATGCGCAGAGTGAGTTGAAAAAATTCTGATGGTACGTCTTTTCTGTTACTTTGCACAGACTGAACACGTCTATGCGGTCGCAGTTCTTCTGTGCTGCGCTTCAGTGCCTCACGCCCCACATCACACCCTTCCCAACTAGCTCCCCGCTCTCCGCTTTCAGTCTTTGATAGTGTGTTTTCGGAATTTCTAACGATTATACTTGACCCCTTTTGTTTCACTGGTCCTTTTGCAGGGTGATTTAGCTTCCCTCGACGGTGTCGTTATATGCAGCCCACAGTGTTATTCTTGGCCTTCGGAAACCACAAGCGAGATTTTCGAATTCTCCCCCTCGCTACAGGCAAGTTGTTAGTTCTACGGATGAAAAGAAACGGATCTTTCTTGTAGAAAATTTAATGTACTTGAATGTTTTTTGTGGGATACGTTATCACCATGGTTTTTGAGTTAATAAAAAGAAAAGTACAAGAGTGACATACACATATATATCCACTCCCACACTCATCCCTCACCAGTGAGGATTTCTAGTATGTTGTTTGTAGCACTCCGTCTTACCACTGTACAAAAACTTGCGACTGTACAAAATATTTCCTACATTCGACGTTTTCTGGTCGTCATTGAGTGCCTTATACCGCCACGGGATTAGTCGAGCACGTACAAATTGTAAAAGTGACGGTTGTGTACATTTTACCTCATTATTTTTTGAAAATTGTATTGTGACTACCTTTGCAAGAATTAAAACTCTTTCTCGTATCCGATGTTCTCAGAAAAAAGCGTGAAATTTCGCGGGGAGCTTCTTATATCCACTTTCAGCAGCAGTTCATCTGTTGGGTATATGACGCCTTCGTAAGTTATAACCAACAGCAAGCGGTTGTATAATGACATCCACAATTTTAAAAGAAAAGAAGATTGAGGACATTCACCATTATGATCAAGACTTAGAAACCGGCGCAACAAACAACTTTATTTTCTCATGTGGTCAGTCCTGTTCATTGTAGCTAATAGCGAGATTTCGTTTCATCATTTATTGTACCTCAAATGATAGTCAGTTCGTGTGTAATCCTTGCATTAACTGCCAGTTATTCTTTGTCATCGTCCGGTTTAACTGTCGTGTGAGGCTTGACGCTGCATTTACATTTGCTAATAAAACTTCTTACAAAATTTGGTGCCCACGTAAATATCTGGAGACCTCGAAACATTTACTGTGTAAAATGTAATAGTGTATGATATACATTTGTGAGCCACACAATGAAGACCATTATGGGTAAGCGAATGTTTAATCTACTTTCTGAAATATGTCACCAAAGCTGTGGGGAGGGGGCGTGGGTCGTGCTTGGGTAGCTCTGTTGGTAGAGCACTTGCCCACGAAAGGCAAAGGCCCCGAGTTCGAGTCTCGGTGCGGCACACAGTTTTAATCTGCCAGGAAGTTTCATTCAAATTATTGATGACTAGGGGCTACAACGAGATGAATTAGGACTAGTATGACTACCATATCCATAAGGAGTATTCAGAGCGACCTGAAAAAATTTTGATGGTAAGCCCTTGCTGTTATGTTGCACATTTGCGATAAGTGTTGCGTTCGCTGATTATCCTCGCTTTGCATAACTGCCGTCCTCCACTCACCCCACACACCCCCTCTATCTTGGAATTTCTTCGGCCCGTTGAAGTTGCGACCAACATTTACCATGTAGGCACCTGTGTGTATCAGATTCAGGTATTCATTGCAGAGAGTCTGCGTAATCATTCACTTTAACTGGGGTCTGAGACCCAACTGTATGTTTGTGCCTGAGTGTGTTAAAGTATGCTTTCCCTTTGTCAAGCTTTCAGGATGCGCTGTTGTGTTTGAGTACAAGCAGCACCTGCGCAATGTCCTCAATGCGTTTCAAGTGTAATTCGTGGTCGGAACAGCGTCCTACGTAGTTTTGAGTGCATTATGTTGGAGATAAGTGAATTCGAATGTGTGCTAATTGTTGGTACTGTTCTCCAGAACCAAGATAGCCGAAGTGTTGGGTGTTTCAAGAGACACTGTATACAAAATTTGTACCGCATACAGGGAGAGCAGAAGAATATCATTAGGTGTGTGTTAATTTATCTTGACTGACGCTTAATGAAGAGGATTGTGACGAAAAATAAAATTACGGCAGCTGCATAAGACGCATCACGTACACTACCATAACCAAAGCAACTCAAAGAGATCTCCATAAGTGGGACATTTCTAGGCCGGCTGGAATCCGAAAACTGCTCATCAGGGATACAAAAGCTCGCAACAGGAAAAGTTAGTGGCGATTCCATAAAACCTGGAATTAGGAGCAACAGATTAGTCGTTTGGATTAGATTAAAAGGTATGAGAACCCGAAATGTTGGACGAATTAGCATAATTGTGTGTTTTATTACAAATGAGGAGGAATGGATACTGTGTTATTATAGATTCCAGCCTGTATATCCTTAAAGAAATTTCACTAGTGAAGAAACGTTTCGGTTTCGTGATAGATTTAAAGCACTGCATGTGTTATGCGTTTCTCTCTGACGTTCTTTGAAGATATGGGAAAGAAGAACACATAAATATTCCTTCAATTCCAACCCAGCCGTCAGACCAGTCCAGGCATTCCTATGGACAACGGCTAACTAAGATGTGCGGCCGACTACTTCATCCCGGAGTCAGCGACCACTCCTCTGTATCTCACTTGAATAAAAGTCTGATTCAAAAATATATGTCATACTAGCATGCCACCACTCGCTTCCAACATCAGTACCGGTCACAGCCCACGCCCTAGCGTAGAAGATGACGTTATTTCTTGATCTTCGCATAGCCGTATCTTCTGGTACCGCATAGTTCACGCCACCAGGCCACTAAAGAGTTCTCAGAAGAGTTACGTATCCTTTGGCGCTATTGTTATGCTACTGTAGCAATATTAGAAGTGTTGAACATGCTTATTGAATTAACCATTCCGAACGTTACTTTATAAGAACGGCAAATATCTTCAATGTACTAGATAATTAAAGTCTCAGACTTTCGTTTCTGTCATGGCAGAGGATGTCTCATATACAGATTGACATTGTATTTACTCCATTTGGTAGGAAATATCTCGCGAATACATAAAAAGGGATTTGCTTTAGGGGAAAATGGGAAAGACCTGCTAATGAAGGTATGAGCGTATGGAGTCAGTTCACAGATATGTGAGTGGCTCGGAGGCTTATGAAATAATAGAACCCAGTACGATGTCCTCGACGATAAGTGTTCATCAGAGACAAGGGTATCGTCAGGAGTGCCCTAGGGAAGTGTGATAGGACCGCTGTTGTTCTCTGTAAATAAATGATTTTGTGGATAGGGTGGGCAGCACTCTGCGGTTGTTTGCCGATGACGCCGTGGTGTACGGTCAGGTGTCGAAGTTGTGTGACAGTAGGAAGACACAAGACGACTTAGACAAAATTTCCAGTTGGTGTGATGAATGGCAGCTAGCTCTAAATGTACACTCCTGGAAATTGAAATAAGAACACCGTGAATTCATTGTCCCAGGAAGGGGAAACTTTATTGACACATTCCTGGGGTCAGATACATCACATGATCACACTGACAGAACCACAGGCACATAGGCACAGGCAACAGAGCATGCACAATGTCGGCACTAGTACAGTGTATATCCACCTTTCGCAGCAATGCAGGCTGCTATTCTCCCATGGAGACGATCGTAGAGATGCTGGATGTAGTCCTGTGGAACGGCTTGCCATGCCATTTCCACCTGGCGCCTCAGTTGGACCAGCGTTCGTGCTGGACGTGCAGACCGCGTGAGACGACGCTTCATCCAGTCCCAAACATGCTCAGTGGGGGACAGATCCGGAGATATTGCTGGCCAGGGTAGTTGAGTTACACCTTCTAGAGCACGTTGGGTGGCACGGGATACATGCGGACGTGCATTGTCCTGTTGGAACAGCAAGTTCCCTTGCCGGTCTAGGAATGGTAGAACGATGGGTTCGATGACGGTTTGGATGTACCGTGCACTATTCAGTGTCCCCTCGACGATCACCAGTGGTCTACGGCCAGTGTAGGAGAGCGCTCCCCACACCATGATGCCGGGTGTTGGCCCTGTGTGCCTCGGTCGTATGCAGTCCTGATTGTGGCGCTCACCTGCACGGCGCCAAACACGCATACGACCATCATTGGCACCAAGGCAGAAGCGACTCTCATCGCTGAAGACGACACGTCTCCATTCGTCCCTCTATTCACGCCTGTCGCGACACCACTGGAGGCGGGCTGCACGATGTTGGGGCATGAGCGGAAGACGGCCTAACGGTGTGCGGGACCGTAGCCCAGCTTCATGGAGACGGTTGCGAATGGTCCTCGCCGATATCCCAGGAGCAACAGTGTCCCTAATTTGCTGGGAAGTGGCGGTGCGGTCCCCTACGGCACTGCGTAGGATCCTACGGTCTTGGCGTGCATCCGTGCGTCGCTGCGGTCCGGTCCCAGGTCGACGGGCACGTGCACCTTCCGCCGACCACTGGCGACAACATCGATGTACTGTGGAAACCTCACGCCCCACGTGTTGAGCAATTCGGCGGTACGTCCACCCGGCCTCCCGCATGCCCACTATACGCCCTCGCTCAAAGTCCGTCAGCTGCACATACGGTTCACGTCCACGCTGTCGCGGCATGCTACCAGTGTTAAAGACTGCGATGGAGCTCCGTATGCCACGGCAAACTGGCTGACACTGACGGCGGCGGTGCACAAATGCTGCGCAGCTAGCGCCATTCGACGGCCAACACCGCAGTTCCTGGTGTGTCCGCTGTGCCGTGCGTGTGATCATTGCTTGTACAGCCCTCTCGCAGTGTCCGGAGCAAGTATGGTGGGTCTGACACACCGGTGTCAATGTGTTCTTTTTTCCATTTCCAGGAGTGTAAGTTAATACGGATGAGTAAGAGGATGAAACCTGTAATGTTCGGATACAATATTACTAGTGTCCTGCTTGACACAGTCAAATCTTTTAAATACCTGGGCGTAACGTTGCAGAGCGATATGAGGTGGAACGAGCATGTCAGAACTGTGGTAGAGAAGACGAATGGTCGACTTCGGTTTATTGAGAGAACTTTAGGAAAGAGTCGTTCACCTGTGATGGAGACCGCATATAGGACGCTAGTGCGACCTATTCTTGAGTACTGCTAAAGTGTTTGAGATCCATACCAGGTCGGATTCAAGGAAGACATCAAAGCATTTTAGAGGCGGGCTGCTAGATTTGTTACCGTTGTTTCGAACAACTTGTATCTGTTACGGAGATGCTTCTGGAACTCAAATATGAATCCCCAGAGGGAAGGCGACGTTCTTTTCGAGAAAAACTATTGAGAAAATTCATAGAACCGACATTGGAAGCTGACTGTCGAACGACTCTATTGTTGCCAACATACATGCGCGTAAGGACCACGCTCATACGGAGGCACACAGACAGTCGTTTTTCCCTAGCTCTATTTGCGAGTGGAACAGAAGAGGAAATGACAAGAAGAGGTACAGGGTATCATCCGCCACGCACCGTACTACGGCTGGCGTATCACCCGGCGTGATGGTATAGGGTGCCATTAGTTACACGCCTCGGTCACCTCTTGTTCGCATTGACAGCACTTTGAACAGTGGACGTTACATTTCAGATGTGTTACGACCCGTGGCTCTACCCTTCATTCGATCCCTGCGAAATCCTACATTTCAGCAGGATAATGCACGACCACATGTTGCGGGTCCTGTACGGGCCTTTCTGGATACAGAAAATGTTCGACTGCTGCCCTGGCCAGCACCTTCTCCAGATCTCTCACCAATTGAAAACGTCTGGTCAATGGTGGCCGAGCAACTGGCTTGTCACAATACGCCTGTCACTACTCTTGATGAACTGTGGTATCGTGTTGAAACTGCATGGGCAGCTGTACCTGTACACGCCATCCAAGCTCTGGTTTGACTCAATGCCCAGGCGTATCAAGGTTGTTATTACGGCCAGAGGTGACTGTTCTGGGTACTGATTTCTCAGGATCTATGCCCCCAAATTGAGTGTAAATGTTATCACATGTCAGTTCCAGTATAATATATTTGTCCAATGAATACCCGTATATCATCTGCATTTCTTCTTGGTGTAGCAGTAGTGTAGATGTAGAGACTTACAAACAGAACACCAAAGTAAGCTGAGTCGTACATGTCTGTTGCTTCTTTTTCCATCCTATTCCGGCAGTTGTTACTTCTTTTGCTTCTGGACGGTGTGGCAGAGTAATGGCTACTGTTGTCTATGAAACTTTCACTTCTCATAACTTCCAAACGTCACGGTCAGTAAAACATCCTCATGTGATCACACTTATTTGTTGTAGCAAACAGCGACACTTGATGTCACCTTTACTATCTTTCAACTGATATTCTATTTCTGTCTATTATTTGTGTTAAATGCGAGTTATCGCTTCTGATCGTCGGATTTAACTTGTCCTGTGAGGCTGTACGCCGCACTTACATTTGCTTGCAAAAGTTCTGCAACTACTTACTGCATGCGTAAATCACTGGCGACCTAAAAACATAAGCTGTTTAAGATCTGTATTGTTGCAGTCTTCAGTCCGATGACTGGTTTGATGCAACTCCCTACGCTACGCTGTCGTCTGCAAGACTCTTCGTTTCCGAATATCTACTGCAACCTACATCGTTCTTTATCTGCATACTGTATTTTTTGTCTTGGTCTCCCTTTACGGTTTTTGCCCACCACACTTCCCTCCAGTACTAAATTGATCACCTTTTGATGTCTAAGAATGTGTCCTATCAAACGATTGCTCCTTTTAGTCAAGTTGTGCAACAAATTTCTTGTCTCCCCAATTCTGTTGAGTTCCTCCTCATTAGTTACATGATCTATCCACCTAATCTTAAAATTTCTTCCGTAGCACTACATACCAAAAGCTCGTATTCTCTTCTTGTCTAAATTGTTTATCTTCCATGTTTCACTTCCTTACATGGCTACACTCCACACAAATTCCTTCAGAAAAGTCTAAATTCAATGTCAACAAATTTTTCTTCTTGAGAAACGCTTGTCTTGCCATGGCCAGTCTACATTTTATTTCCTCGATACTTCGTCTTTCATCAGTTGTTTTGCTGTCCAAATAACAAAATTCTTCTACTACTTTAGGTGTCTCCATTTCTAATCTAATTCCCGCAATATCACCTGATTTAATTCGACTACATTCCATTATCCTTGGTTTTGCTTTTGTTGATGTTCCTTTTATATCCTACTTTTAAGACACTGTCAATTCTATTGAACTACTCTTCCAAGACTTTTGGTGTCTCCGAAATTATTACGGTTTCGTCGGCGAACCTCAAAGTTGTTATTTCATCTCCCTGGACTATAACACTCTGAGTTTTTCTTTTGTTTCATTTACTGCGTGCTCTATGTACATGCTAAATAACATTGGAGATAGACTGCAACCCTGTCTCACTCCCTTCTCAACCACTGCTTCCTTCTATTGCCCCTCGACTATTATTAAACTGCCGTCTGGTGTGTATATAGGCTGTACATAGCTTTTTGCTACCTGTATTTTACCCCTGCTATCTTAGGAATTTCAAAGAGAGTGCTTCAGTCAACATTGTCAAAAGCTTTCTCTAAGTCTATAAATGTTATAAACGTCTTTTAAGATAAGTCGTGGGGTCAGTATTGCCAACGTGTGTTCCTACTTTTCGCCTGAAACCAGATTGATCTTATCCCAGGTTAGCTTCTACCAGTTTATGGCATCTTCCGTGAAGATTTGGTTTTAGTGTTTTGCAACCATGATTATTATTAAACTGATCATTCGGTAATATTGACAGGTGTCAGCACCTGCTTACTTCGGAATTGTATCCTTCGTCTAAGATCTAACGTACATAATGTAGCGGTGTACAGCTACATACTTGATCCTAATGGAGTAGGGAACTTTTAAGTCTACTGCCTGAACTAGGTCACAAAGTGAACCAGCACGTACACGGTTAGTAATGAAATGTGCTGTTCCAACATGGAAGTTATTAGTGACTATAGGCTACCATTTGATGAATTAGAGCTAGTATGACTACCATATTCATATGGAGTGTGTACAGTGACCTGTTTTGGTAAGCTTCTGCTGTTATGTTGCATATATTAAACACATCTATGACGAAGTGTTGCAGACGCCGATTGTCTTCGCTTCAGTCGCCACACCACACCACCTTTTGTATCAATCTCTCTCTGTATCTTTCTGACAGTGTGCTGTTGGATTTTCTTCTATCCGTTGTAGTCGCCGCAAACAGTTCCCCTTTCTTTTAGTGGCCCTTATACAGGATTCGGCGTGTATGACCACAGGTAGTCTATATAATCGTCTACTTTAAGTGACCGCTGTGAATGAACATTGTGTCTGTGTTTTGAAGTATATAGGGCTTTTTTATGGCAATCGTCATATCAACAGATCATATTGGATTTATTTTCACGCAATTGTATGTATACTAGAACAGTATGAAATAGGACAACTGAACTTTTCAGTACGTTATGGTATTTCTTAATTTGTCTGTGCGAGATAACTTGGGCTACTGCTGGTCTTCTATAATAAATAAATGGTGTTCGTGAAATTACGACATTAAACTCAGCACGCCTTAACGCACTTTATAAGTATTAATCGTAGTTGCAGCTAATATCGCTTACGGTTATAGCTGTTTATATAGAATTCTCAAACAGTAAGTTCAAATCTCGTATTTTTTTTTTGTGAATTCTGATCGCTGCAGGAAGAGTTATGATTTATCTATGAACCAGCGATAGAGCGTCAGCTACCTCTGAGATAATATTTACTCCTATGATGTCTGATCTCTTTTCTATTTTTTACGCGTATTATCTTTATATCTTTTAATCTTGGAAATAACCTTTGCCTGGGGGGAGTTACTATTTTTCTTACACCGCTGTATTGAAATTCTCATTAAATCTTTTTACCAGTAGTTAATTTACGACTTCTGTAATTGAGTTTAAGAACGACAAATAATTTTCATTCTTTTGTTATCTTTGACACTACTAAAAATAACTTATCTGCGCATTTGTCGCTTTTGAATACCTTGCAAATCGAAAAGACATCTTTTCTTTTCAAAACTACTTGCGTAAATAATTTTAGTAGGGATTCTGTCCGTTCCACTAAATAATTATCTTTGACGCAAATTTTATAATTGCTTCTTTCTTTATTTACTAATAGTTCAATAAAATTGAGTGCAAGTTATCGTGTACGAGTGACTCAAGCCTAATCCCACACGAAACGGAAATGCAAAAGACAAAAAATTGAAAACGTAAAACCTACATGCCAACAACACTTGTATATTGAATTAAATTAAATTATTAGACGAAAATCAGTCTCTTCAGGTGTTGCCGAATGTGTTCCTTCTAACAATTCGTATTTGGAATGTCACTCGTCACCCCAACGATCAGTGGAATATCGTCGGCTTTTGTGTTTACTGGTTCCGCTAGAGTATTGTATTGTATGTTAACTGGGGACCTAGAAACGACGGAGAGGCTCCGTCCTCGCGGCAGCCACAGTGGTCCACAATCCCATGACGACTACCGCAGTCCACTTCACCCCTCCGTCGCCCCACACTGAACCCAGGGTTACTGTGCGGCCCGCGTTAGACCGCTCGGCTAATTGGACGGGCCTCCTCTAGGGTACTAAACTATCCACACTATTTGGATTGTCAAAAATATCCTTTCACAGTAAACAGCAGCTGTTATCTGTCAATATATACACCGTGCAAATTGAGTTTCCTGGGAATTACCAATCCCCGGTTCACACTCTTGCTCAATGGTACATACACCATATATGTTACTCAACTATCACAGTACTGCGTATTAAAACCTCAACAAAAGCATGTGTGAAACACTCGTTAACTTAGACCGCGCGTCCTACGCCACCCAAAGATTATGGCAAACACTCAGTTACCTCAGAACATGTGTACCTCAATCACCATGAAACACAATCACACGTACTATCAATGTCTTATGCGCGCCAGGATAACCACGAATCGCAGCTAATAGTCTAGTCCTGTAACTGACTGCAACTCCTCTAAACATGTAACTTTTCGGAACACAGAACACAGCTTCGACAATTCGTGGATCAGCTTCTGCTGAACACGATAGCCGGTCTCTTATTGTTTCCGTGACCACTAAAAATTGGTATTCACATCTTCTCCGTAACAACTATCACATCCACCGTTCGTAATGTTGTAGCTAAACTTCTCAAATACTTACGACCAGAAACCGTAAAACTACCTACCCTCAAGATACCCTAATCATTTCTTACGGAACGAAGTCTTACAGGCAGGCACACTGAAAAACTCGTATTCAGTAACCGATCACTCTGACTGAGTGATCAAATTTCCCAACAGCATCTAAATCGATATCTAACGGCAGACGACCTCATCGACGATATTACCACGAATTAACTGTTTGCGATCTCAGTACATCGCCGATAATCTGTTATTCGCAGGCGACTGTTACACACGATATCTAAATGGTGAGTTTCTTCTGCACCGTCTCAAATAGAACTGACTATCTATCCGATACTACCCGGAGGGGACAAAATTTTTTGACAATCATATTACGATCTCATTGCTTTTAACAGTGAAATATTAGTCCTCCGCGGCCTTGACTGCGTCGTATAGTTGTCACCTAGATGAGAAAGGATCTCTGACGCGGTCAGCTGTTGGCCTATGGTGCTGGTACATGGAGTGTGTTTGCTACTTGTTTGAACTATGAAGCGTGGACTATTGCTCGCTTTTCTACAACATATGGTTTAACATCTTTTAAACCTCTAGATTAATATGTTGGTAAAGAACGCGTGACGGCATTCGAAATCTTTTGGTCCATAATAAGAACGACGGCTGTAGAAGCCACAGCAGAACACAATGTGGGGCCGGCCGCGGTGACCGAGCGGTTCTAGGTGCTTCAGTCCGGAACCGTGCGACTACTACGGTCGAAGATTCGAATCCTGCCTCGGGCATGGATGTGTGTGATGTCGTTAGGTGAGTTAGGTTTAAGTAGTTCTAAGTTCTAGGGGACTGATGACCTCCGATGTTAAGTCCCATAGTGCTCAGAGCCATTTGAACCAACACAATGTGGAACCGCGAATCCTATCAACATCAAAGCAACAGGAACGAATATCCATTAGTACGCAATTTAAGGCCCAGCTGGAATTCCAAAGCCACTGATTAATGGTGCCAAAGCCGGTAAGAAGAAAACTTAGAACTGAAGTCATAAAACGTGGACTGTGGACCAATGGAAGAAAGTCACGTGGATTTTGCTGAGTGGGTTGAGAATGTCAAGTGTTGGATGACATAGAATCAATGTGTGTTTACTTACAAATGACGAGGGAATGGATACTTTGCTATTATAGATTCCAGTCTGAATAAACCTGGAGGGATTTCTCTAGTAAAGAAATTTTTCGTTTCGTGATAGGTTTAAAGTACAGCACGTGAAGCGCGGTGTCCTCTGACGAATTCTGAAGATAGGTGAAAGAAGTAGAGATAAATATAACTTGAAGTGAAACCCAGTCGTCAGACCAGTAGACGCGTACCTGTAGAGGACATCTCAATAGGCTGTGTGGCCGACTACTACATCGCGACGTCAGCGACCTCTCTACAGCAGCGACCACACCTCTGTATCCAACACGAGTAAAAGTCTAATTCGGCCATGGATGCTTTACTAGCGTTTCGCCACTCGCTTCAAGTTATCACAAGTCACAACCCACGTCCTAGCGAAGGAGATGCCCTAAGTTCTTCAGCTTCGCATAGTCAGCGGAGGAGTGGTACTCAAGCGTCAACTTTAGGTTACAATATCTCCGGATGTAATTACATTTTACAATGTAACAAACGGCACTGATTACGTATTTTTTTATATGTTCAAATGTGCTAACAAAACTAGCGGGGTTCCATTTAAAAAAAACGTAGGTTTGTGTTAAAAAACATACTTCCGTGCATTTTTTTATGGTTTGTATTAACCAACTGCACTAGCCCCTCTCCTCACGCTCGGTCTGTGGAATCGATTCGTCAGTATTTGATGTGGTTTACGAAATATATCCAGCGGTAATGGCTCAAATGGCTCTGAGCACTATGGGACTTAACATCTGTGGTCATCAGTCCCCCAGAACTTAGAACTACTTTAACCTTCCATGCCCGAGGCAGGATTCGAACCTGCGACCGTAGCAGTCGCGCATTCCGGACTGAGCGGCTTAACCGCGAGATCACCGCGGCCGGCCCAGCGGTAATGTTAGGTGACTCATCCTGTATATAGTTTCACACTGGATTTTCTCTGTTTTGTGGGAAACACCTCCCAAATACTTAAAAATGTGTTTGATTTAGGGGAAATGGAACAAACATTGTTTGGTCTTAGAAACTTAGAAACAGAACACCAAAGAAGCTAAGGTGCACATGTTTCTTGCTACTTTTCCCATCTTCTTGCTGCAGCTTTTTCTGCTTTAATTCTGGTCAGTGTGTCAAAGTAACGACTACTGTTGCCTATCTGTAAGAGACTTTGACGTCTTGTTACCACCAAACGTCATGCCCCGTAAAACATCATCACGTGACCACTGATTTCGTTGTAGCTAAGAGCGAGATTTCCTTTCATCTTTACTATAACTCCAGTAGTATTCTGTTTCTGTCTAATCTGTCTTAACTGCCAGCTACTTTTTGTCTGCGTGGGATTGAACAGTCCTATTAGGCTTTATGCTGCACTCACATATGCTTACAAAAGTTCTTATACCATCGTTCACACAGTACTTGTATGTGCTGTACCAGCATGGAAATTATTGATGACTGAGTGCTACCATGTGATGAATTAGAGCTGGTATGACTGCCATATCCATATAGACTGCGCAGTGTGACTTGAAAAAATTCTGATGGTATGCCTTGCCTATAATATTGCACACAATAGACACATCTTTGACAAAGTGTAGCATTTGGTGATTGTCTTAGCTCTGGATGAGTGCGTCACTCGCCGCTACGCACCCCTCACCCATGTCGGCCTCTTGTAGCCTTCTTTCTCTGTCCGTCTCCCATCATGTATTGTTGGTTTTATCTTCCATCCCCTGCATGTGCCGCTAATAGTTCCCCTTCCTTTTCGTGCCCCATAGAGAGGATCCTGTGTGTATCAGATCCAGGTATTCTCTGTGTAGTGAACTACTTTAACTCGTCTCTGACAAACAACAGCGTGTCTTTGCATCTGTCTGTGTGTGTTAAAGTAAGCTTTCGTTTTATCCGAGCACTTGATATGTCGCAGTATACAGTGTTTGTCAAAAATATCGAAACAGCAGGAGAATTGCATCCTTAATTCGCAGATTCTAGTCACTCCTGTGGGTTGTGCAGTTGTGTTTGAGCATCAATGCCACCTGTTCAATGTCCTCATTGTATTTCAAGTGTAAGTCGTGGCCAGATCGATATTCTGTGTATTTCTGAGTACATTTTGTCGGAGCTAAGTGAATTCGTACATGGGCTAATTGTCGGTGGTTGTAACGCGGGTGCTCTATACGAAGGTATCTGAAGTGGTTGGGGTTTCAAGAGGCATTGTATGTAAGATTTACCCCGCATACTGTGAAAGCGGAGGAACATCATTTGTTAACTCACAAAGCAGATGTAAGTGCGTGTTAAGTGATGGTGAGAGGCGGTCAGTGCAGAGGATGGTGACGAAAAATAGGATGTCGTGGCGAGATGCTACGCTAACCCGTCAATAACACACCAGCCCTGCCTTTATATTAGCAACACCTCGTCCCCAGTAATTCGGGATTATTTATTACGTTTACTCCTCGTGGCTGCGCACAATTCACACGTCTGCTTCAGCAATACAGAAGAATACCGGTGTGAACCACCAGTATACAATTAAAACGTCAAAGCAATCTGAATATAATTAACTGTTCCTGTTAGGAAAATTAAGGCATTTCGGAAGTGTTAAATAGGTATTAGGCGTCGGAACCAGCACATTCTCTGCGAATAAATGTGAATTAAGTAATCCTTGTGCTCCTGGCACTTGTCAAATGAGCCTTAAACGTGAACTCTTAATTTCGTTAAGTGGGACGTTGTTATGGTAACCGTCAAATCAACAAATCGGATTGGCTTTAATTCCATGGTTTTTATTCAAACTATGACACTACCAAATAGGACAACTGAAGTTTTCAATATTTCTTAATTTGTCTGTGCGAGAGAACTTGGGCTACTGCTGGTCCTCTATCAGAAATAAATGCTATCTTTCGATGAGATACTCTACTAAGGTGCCCGTCAAATTAATACATCAAATTCAGCACGCATTAACACACTTTATAAATATTAATCGTAGTTGTTGCTAATATCACTTACGGTTATAGCTGTTTATACAGAATTCTCAAACATGAAATTTAAATCTGGTATTTTATTATGTGAATTTCGATAGCTGCAGCCAGAATTATGATTTCTCTATGAACCAGTGATAAAGCGTCAGCTACTTCTGAGATAACATTTACTCCTATGATGTCGGATCTCTTTTATATTTTTACACTTATTATCTTTATTGCTTTAATCCTTTGAAATAACCTTTTACTGAGGGGAGTTCTTATTTGTCTTAACATTACTCTGCCGAAATACTCATTAAAACTGATAAAATTTTCTCTGGCTTGCAGCCACGTCCAGTGTTTTACAATCCACGAGCTTTCGGCCGGATCCTCCTCGGCCATTGTCAAGGATATCTCGCTCGGCCGAAAGCTCGTTGATTTTAAACCACTGGACGCCGCTAGAAGCCCGAGAAAATTTTGTCGTCAAATAGCACCGCGAAGCTATATATTCGTATGTTCTCGTTAAAACTTTTCCCGTATTTAGTTAACGTAACCTGTAATAAAGTTTAAGTACGACAAATAACATTACTTGTTTCGCTATCCCTGGAACTACTGAGAAGTGACTTATCTTTGCAATTGCGGTTTTTGAATACCTTGCAAATCAAAATAGAGATCTATTCTTTTCAGAACTACTTTCGTAAATAACTTTAGTGGGGAGTCTATCAGTTCCACTAAATGATAATCCGTAACGAAAATTTTATTATTACTTCTTTCATTATTTACTACACTCCTGGAAATGGAAAAAAGAACACATTGACACCGGTGTGTCAGACCCACCATACTTGCTCCGGACACTGCGAGAGGGCTGTACAAGCAATGATCACACGCACGGCACAGCGGACACACCAGGAACCGCGGTGTTGGCCGTCGAATGGCGCTAGCTGCGCAGCATTTGTGCACCGCCGCCGTCAGTGTCAACCAGTTTGCCGTGGCATACGGAGCTCCATCGCAGTCTTTAACACTGGTAGCATGCCGCGACAGCGTGGACGTGAACCGTATGTGCAGCTGACGGACTTTGAGCGAGGGCGTATAGTGGGCATGCGGGAGGCCGGGTGGACGTACCGCCGAATTGCTCAACACGTGGGGCGTGAGGTCTCCACAGTACATCGATGTTGTCGCCAGTGGTCGGCGGAAGGTGCACGTGCCCGTCGACCTGGGACCGGACCGCAGCGACGCACGGATGCACGCCAAGACCGTAGGATCCTACGCAGTGCCGTAGGGGACCGCACCGCCACTTCCCAGCAAATTAGGGACACTGTTGCTCCTGGGGTATCGGCGAGGACCATTCGCAACCGTCTCCATGAAGCTGGGCTACGGTCCCGCACACCGTTAGGCCGTCTTCCGCTCACGCCCCAACATCGTGCAGCCCGCCTCCAGTGGTGTCGCGACAGGCGTGAATGGAGGGACGAATGGAGACGTGTCGTCTTCAGCGGTGAGAGTCGCTTCTGCCTTGGTGCCAATGATGGTCGTATGCGTGTTTGGCGCCGTGCAGGTGAGCGCCACAATCAGGACTGCATACGACCGAGGCACACAGGGCCAACACCCGGCATCATGGTGTGGGGAGCGATCTCCTACACTGGCCGTACACCACTGGTGATCGTCGAGGGGACACTAAATAGTGCACGGTACATCCAAACCGTCATCGAACCCATCGTTCTACCATTCCTAGACCGGCAAGGGAACTTGCTGTTCCAACAGGACAATGCACGTCCGCATGTATCCCGTGCCACCCAACGTGCTCTAGAAGGTGTAACTCAACTACCCTGGCCAGCAAGATCTCCGGATCTGTCCCCCATTGAGCATGTTTGGGACTGGATGAAGCGTCGTCTCACGCGGTCTGCACGTCCAGCACGAACGCTGGTCCAACTGAGGCGCCAGGTGGAAATGGCATGGCAAGCCGTTCCACAGGACTACATCCAGCATCTCTACGATCGTCTCCATGCGAGAATAGCAGCCTGCATTGCTGCGAAAGGTGGATATACACTGTACTAGTGCCGACATTGTGCATGCTCTGTTGCCTGTGTCTATGTGCCTGTGGTTCTGTCAGTGTGATCATGTGATGTATCTGACCCCAGGAATGTGTCAATAAAGTTTCCCCTTCCTGGGACAATGAATTCACGGTGTTCTTATTTCAATTTCCAGGAGTGTATTAGTTCAATAAAGTCAATGCAATTAATCTTGAATGAGTGACTCAAGACTAATCCCACACGAAACGGAAACAGCAAAGCCAAAAAAATTGAAAACACTAAAACCTACGTGACAGCATCACTTGTATCTAGAACTAATTTATTAGGCAAGTACCCAGCCTCTTCAGGTGTTGGCTAACGCTATCCCACTAACAGTCCGTATTTGAAATGTCTGTCGTCACCCTAAAAAGCAATGGAATATCGGCGGCCTTTGTGTTTAATGGTTCCCCTAGGGTACTAAACTCTCCGCACTATTTGCGTTCACACATTCGTGGTCAACAATAGCTGTCTTTTGTCAACATACACTCTTTGCAATCCAGATTCCTGGTCATTATCAGTCACAGACTGAGACTCTTGCTCTGTGGTACATACACCATGTATGTTGCGCTACTATCGCAGTACTGCGTATTAAAACCTCAAAATTAACAAGTGTGACACACTCAATTACCTTAGAGTGTGCGGCCTACAACAAACCACAAAATATCGCAAAGACTTCAATACTTTAGAGCGGTCGTGCCTCATTCCTCAACATACACAATCACAACTACTATGAATGTGTTGTGCGCGCCAGGATAACCACGAATCGCAGTTAATAGTCCATTTCTGTAACTGAATGCAACTCTTCTAGTGTTGTAGCTAGGCTTTTCAAACACTTACGACAGGAAACTGCATAACTGACTTCGCTCAATATACCGTGATCCTTTCTTACGGCCGGCCGCGGTGGTCTCGCGGTTAAGGCGCTCAGTCCGGAACCGCGCGACTGCTACGGTCGCAGGTTCGAATCCTGCCTCGGGCATGGATGTGTGTGATGTCCTTAGGTTAGTTAGGTTTAAGTAGTTCTAAGTTCTAGGGGACTGATGACCACAGAAGTTAAGTCCCATAGTGCTCAGAGCCATTTGAACCTTTCTTACGAAACGACAACATGTTAACATGCAATGACGTTGGTTACATATCATTAATAAAATTACAAAAATGTTTATGCTTCTAACATCTTTCCATCCTCTAAATTAATATGTTGGTAGAAAATCCGTGATGACACTCTAAATCTTTTGGTCCGTCACAAGGACGACAGCTCTAGAAATCAATGCTGAACAGATTGTCTGATCGCAAATCCTATCAGCACCAAAGCAACAGAAGTGAATCGTCATAAGTAGGCAATTTAAGACTCAGCAGGGATTTCCCAAGCTACTCATTAGTGGTGCCAGAGCCCATAACAAGGAAAATTTCGTTCCAAATCCATAAAATCTAGACTACGGACTTATGGAAGAAAGTCACGTAGATTTTAGTTAATGAATTTAGAATGTCAAGTGTTGAATGAGGTAGAAATAGTCACAGTTTTCTTAGAAACGACGGGGTAATGGATATTTTGTTATTATAGATTGAGACTATATACTCTTGCAGAGATTTTTCCAGTGAATAAATGTTTTCTTTTCGTGGTAGGTTTAAAATACTAGAAGTGAAGCGCGGTGTCCACTGGCGTTTTCTGAAGATAGGTGAAAGTAGTAGAGATAAATATCGCTTCAAATCAAACCCAGCCCTCAAACCAGTAGGCGCGTACCTACGGAGGACGGCTCACTAGGATGTGCGGCTGAATACTACATCGCGCCGTCAGCATCCAATATGAATAAAAGTCTGAGTCGGGCATGGCTGTTTTACTAGCGTTTCGCCACTCGTTTCCAGTTCTCACGACAAGCCACAACCCACGTCCTAGCGAAGGAGATGGTGTAGGTTCTTCATCTTCCCTAGTCGGTTCTTCTGTTACCGAAGAGATCACACCTCTGGGCCACTAAAGAGTCCCCATAAGAATTATGTATACTTTGACTTCATTACTAAGCAGATACAGTAATTTTAATGTGCTGAATATGCTACTTGCAATAACAACTCCTATATTTACCTAATCTGAACAGGCAATCCACACAATATACCGAATAGTCGAAGTGTCAAACGATCGTTTCTGCCATAACAAAGGACCTATCATGTACAGTTTCACGCTGTTGTTACTGCATTTTGTGGGAAACTTGTCCCATATACTTAAAAATGGGTTTTATTTAGGGAAAATAGAAAAAACCTTGTTTTGAAATTAGAGACCTAGAACACCAGAGTAAGCTTAGTCGCACATGTTTGTTGCTACTTCTTCCATCCTCTTGCAGTAGCTTTTTCTGTTTTTATTTCTGGTCATTGTGGCAATGTAACAACTACTGTTGTCTCTGTTCAAGACACTTTCACTTTTAGTGACCACCTAATGTTACGCACAGTAAAACAACATCACGTCATCACTGACTTCGTTGCAGCTAAGAGCCTGATTTCCTTTCATCCTTACTATTCCTCCAATGGTAATCTGTTTCTGTCTAATCCTGCCAGTTATTCTTTGTCATCGTCGGGATGAGCAGTCCTGTGAGGCTTTATGCTGCACTCAGATATGCTTACAAAATTTCTTAAACCACTTAGTGCACACGTAAATCCCTGGTGACCAAAAAAAAGTTAGCTGTGTAAGATGAAATGGTGTGTAATAATCACTAGCAGCCACATATTTAAATTCCTTATGGAGCGGATCTTTAAAACTTCTGTGTCCACGAGCTCTCATTAGTGATACATCAGGCACATAGCACTTGTATGTGCTGTTCCAGCACTGAAATTTTTGATGAATGGAGGCTACAATGTGATGAATTAGAGCCGGTATGAATATCACATCCATATAGAGTGCGCAAAGTGACTTGAAAAAATTATGATGTTATGCCTTACCTATCATACTGCACATATTCAACACATCTTTGATAAAGTATAGCGGTCGCTGACACATCCTCTGAGACCTCACTTTAGTGAAAACTAACCCTTATGCAGCGATGGCAGTAGACCTTTTGAGTTGGCCATCATGTCGGTGATGGCGTGGAGGGGCTCCACCTCCTATTAAAGAAAAATAAAATAAAAACTTTGGGATCATTGTTATGCTATCGTAGTATTTTTAGTTATGTCGAATTTGTTACTTTCGAAAACCACTATGGTAGTTAATTAATTAATTTGAACAGCAAACCCCCAATGTACTGAATAATCAAATTGTCAAACATAATATATGTGGCATGAAAGAGGGTCTCCCATATGCAGTTTCACATTGCATTTACTGCATTTTGTGCGAACCATTTCCCAAATCGTTAAAAAGTGATTTATTGTAGAAGAAAAACGGAAAAGAGCTTGTTACGGTATTAGACACTTAGAAACAAAAAGCCAAAGTAGGCTGTGTCGTACATGTTTGTTGCTGCCTTTTTTCCATCCCCTTACAGCATCCTCTTACTCTGGTCTGTTTGGGAAAGTAATGGCTGCTGCTTTCTCTCTTTAAGACACTTTCACTTCTTGTGACCACCAAACGTCACACACAGTACAACATCACGTGATCGTTCATTTCGTTGTTGCTAAGACTCATATTTCGTTTCATCTTAGCTGTACCTCAATTGGTATTATGTTTCGGTCTAGTCCTTGTGTTAACAGCCAGTTATTGTTGGCCATCGTCGGATTGAGCATTGATGTGAGGCTTCACGCTGCACTTACATTTGCTTACAAAAGGTCGTAATCCTCTTAGTGCATACATAAATCCCTGGCGATCTAAAAACGTTAGGTGTCTAAGATGTAATGGGATGTAATATACAATGGGCAGCCACTTATTTAATATCTGTATTGATAAAGGAATTTTTAAATCTTGGATGTGCATCAGGTCTTAATAGTGGTACATCACGCACACATTTAGTATTCGTATGTGCTGTTCCAATATCAAAATTATTGATGAGTAGAGACTACCATGTGATGATTTAGAGTAGGTTCAAAAAATGGCTCTGAGCACTATGGGACTTAACATCTATGGTCATCAGTCCCCTAGAACTTAGAACTACTTAAACCTAACTAACCTAAGGACATCACACAACACCCAGTCACCACGAGGCAGAGAGATTTAGAGTAGGCATGCCTACCATATCCATATGGAGTGCTCAGAGTGACTAGAATAATTTTGATGCAATGCCATTCGTATTTTACGGCACATGTTCAACACATTTTGACATAGTGTAGCGGTCTCTGTCTTCGCTTTACATGAGTTTCTCACCCCAGTTGTACTCACATCCTCTGTCTGCACCTGTTACACATTTCTTTCTCAGTCTCACTTTGATGGTGTATTCTTGGTTTTGTTTTCCATCCCTTGCATCATCACCAACAGCTCCTCATCGTTTTAGTGGTCCTTAGATATGATGCTGTGTGCATCAGATCCACGTACTCTCCGGAGGTAATCTGTGTAATAAACTATTCCAATAGGTCTCTGACAACCAACAGCGTGTCTGTGTCTGTGGTTGTTGAAGTACTGTTTTCGTTTATAAAAGCTCTTGATACGTTGCAATAGACAGATGTTGGTCAAGAATACGGAAACACCAAGAGAAATGTATGCTTGAACATATGTTCAGATGATAATCAAGGTTGCAGGTTGCGCTGTTGTATTTGAACACGAAAGAGACCTGTGCAGTACCCTCAATAATTTACAAGTGTGAGTCGTGGCCAATACTGGGTTGAGTGTATTTCTGGGAGCGTTATGTCAGAAATACGTGAATTCAAGTGGCGGAGCTGTTCTAGGCGCTACAGTGTGGACCGCTGCGGTCGCAGGTTCGAATCCTGCCTGGGGCAGTGCTCAGAGCCATTTGAACCATTTTTTTTAACGTGAATTAGTACGTGGGCTGATTGTTGTTGGTTGTATGGTGCGTGTTCCAAACGAAGGTAGCTGTAGTGCTTGGGGTTTCAAGAGACGTTGTATGGAAGATTTATACCGCATAGAGTGAAAGCGGAAAAACATCATTTTACTCACATCGTAGTTGCAAGTGTGTGCTGAGTGAGGGTGATACGCGGCCAGTGAAGAGGATTGTGATGACAAATAAGTGGATGTACTGTGTCGTGGCGCGATGCTACGCTAACCTGTGAATATAGACACTATCCTTGCCCTTATGAGTAGCAACACGTCACGGCCAGTAGTTCGGGATTGTTGATTACGTTTACGTCGTAGTGGTCGTGCACTATTCACATATCTGCTTTAGCAATACAGAAGAACACCGGCGTGAGTCATCAGTACCTGCGTAAAACGTCAGAGTACTGTAAATGTAATTATCTGCTAGTGCCGGTAAAATTAAGGCACTTTGGAAGTGTTAAATAGGTATTACGCTTCGAAACTAGCATATACTGCGAGAATTAATATGAAGTAAGTAAACCTTGTACCCCTGGCACTATTTAAATCGGTTATAATCATGAACTCTAATTTTGTTAGACAGGGCGTTTGGATGGTAATTGCGATTTCAACAAATCGTATTGGAATTATTTTCACGCTGTGTTATGCATACTATCACACTATGAAATAGGAAATCCGACTTTTTCAATATGTCAAGACATTTCTTATCTTCTCTGTCCGAGGCGATATGTGCATCTGCCGGTATTCCATCACAAGTAACTGCTATTTTTCGGTGAGATACTCTACAATGGTGCACGTCAAATTACTTCAGTATCTCAGCTCGCATTCACACACTTTATAAATATTAACCGCAGTTGCTGCTAATATTACTTTCTTTTATAGCTGTTTATACAGAATTCTCAAACATTAAAATTCAAATCTCGTATTGTATTATGAGAATTCCGATCGATGCAGTCAGTTATGATTTTACTATGGACCAGCGATGAAGCGTCAGCTATCTCTGAGGTCACATTAGTGATATATCATGGACACAGTTAGTACTTGTATGTGCTGTTCAGGTCTTGAAAGTATTGATTGTGGAGCCTGCCATATGATGAATTAAGAGCCGATATGATTACCAAATACATATTGGTACTGAACTTGACTTGAAAAAATTCTGATGGTTTGCCTCACCTTTCATACTGCACATATGCAACACATCTTTCAGAAAGTGTAGCGGTCGCTGATTGTCTTCGCCTTGCATGAGTGCCTCAGCTCGCCACCCCGTTCACTCGCTTCCACCACCACCTATTCTGGCTTTCTTTCCCTGTCTCACTTTGATAATGTATTGTTAGTTTCGTATATCATTTCTTGCTTCGTGCCAACAGTTTCAGTTCCTTTTAGTGGTCGATAGATAGGATGCTGTGTATATCAGATCTAGGTATTTTCGTGAGGTATGCTGTATAATGAACTATTTGAGCTGGCCTCTGCGTTCTATCTGCATGACGTCACATAGCGATACATCACGCACACGGTATTCGTATCCGCCGTTCCGACGTGGGCATTAATGGTGACTGTGGTCTAAAATTGCCAAATTAGAAGTAGACCATCACCATTTTAGTAATGAGTGTGCAGAATTACTTGAAAAAATTCTGAAGGTAAGCCATTGCCGCTATGTTGCAGATATTCAGTATATCTATGACGGAGTGTTGCAGTTTCTAACTGTCGTCGCTTTTCATGACTGCCTCTAGCCTTCACGCCCACGTCGTCCATCACCCCCTCCAGATTTCTCTCTCTGTCTCTTTCTGGTAATGTGGTGTTGCAATTTTTATACATCCCTTGTAGATTTCACCAAGAGTTTCCTCTTTTATTTTAAGTCGCTTGTAACGAATACTATGCTTGTACCAGATCCGACTATTCACTGCAGGTATTTTATATAATCACCTGTGTGGAAGTGGGCAGTCCCTTTGTCAAAGAACTTGATACAATACAATGTACAAGGGTAGATCAAAAATATTGAAACACTGCGAGAAATGCATGCCTGAACACATATGCAGATGTTAGTCAAGACTGAAAGGTGTACTGTTCGATTTAAACACGAATATCACCGGTGCATTGCCCTTTCAAGTGTAGATAGAGGCCAGGACAGTGTCATGTGTATTTTTGAAGGCATTATCTAGGAGCTAGTGGTATTTGTACAGGGGCTAGTTGTTGGAGTTCATGTGGCGGCTGTTCTGTCACCAAGGTTGCAGAAGTATATGGTGTTTCAAGAGATAGTAAATCCAAGATTTATACCGCATACGGGAAGTGGAGAGAAGCATCCTCTGATAACTCGTAACGCAGACGAAAGCGTGTGTTGACCGATCGTGATGGACAGTGAATGAAAAGAAGTGTATGAAAATAAGAGGACAACAGTTTTAAAAGTTGCTATCAATGAAAAGAACTGTAACGAAAATGAGAGGAAAACAGCTGTAAAAGATGCTGCAGTATCGCATCGTGCACCCTGTGAGCACCAGAGCAACTGTAAGGAATCTTCATAAGTAATGAACTTCAAGAGCGGCCAAAATTCCGAAACTACTCATCAGTAATAAGAAGCCAGTAATAGGAAAACTTAGTGGCGAACTCATAAAACGTTGTCTAGGGAGAAATAGAAGAAAGTCATTTGAATTAGATTAAATAGTATGAGAATGTCATGTGTTGGACGAGTTAAAATAATTGTATGTTTTAGTATAAATGATGAGGGAATGGTTATTGTGTTACTAGAGATACCAGTCTGTATACCGTTGCAGAGAGTTCTCTAGCGAAGAGTTATTTTCTTATAGTGACGGATTCAAAGTGCTGCAGGTGACGAATGTTTTTCGACGACGTTTTGAGAAGATGTGAAAAACAGTGAAGATAAATATCGCATCATAGAATACGCAGCCCTCAGAACAGTCCACTGGTACCTTATACTCCTGGCAATATTTAAATCGGTCTTAATCATGAACTCTAATTTTGTTATACAGGCCGTTGGAAAGGTAATACGAATCGTATTGGAATTATTTTCATGCTATGTTTTGCATACTGGGACACTATGAAATAGGAAACCCGACGTTTTCAATATGTCCATACATTTCTTACTTTCTCTGTGTGAGGCGACATGTGCTACTGCTGGTATTCTGTCACAAGTAAACGCTATCGATCGGTGAGATACTCTACAGTTGAGCGCATCGAATTACTTCAGTATCTCAGCTCGCATTGACACACTTTATAAATATTAATCGTAGTTGCTGGTAATAGTACTTTCTTTTATAGCAATGTATACAGAATTCTCAAACATTAAACTCAAATCTCGTATTGCATTGTGTGAATTCCGAACGATGCAGTCAATTACTATTTTACTATGGACCAGCGATGGAGCGTCAGCTATCTCTGAGGTCACATTAGTGATATATCATGGACACAATTAGTACTTGTATGTGCTGTTCGAGTACTGCAATTATTGACGAATGGAGACTACCATATGATGAATTAAGAGCCGATATGACTACCACATCCGTTTTGGTACTGAACTAGAAAAAATTCTGATGTTATGTCTTATCTGTCATACTGTATATATTCAACACATCTTTGAGAAAATATAGCGGTCACTGATTGTCTTCGCATTGCATGAGTGCCTCAGCCCGCCACCCCGCACAGTCGCGCAACACCACCTCTTCTGGATTTCTTTCTGTGTCTCACTTTGATAGTGTATTGTGGGTTTCGTATACAATCTCTTTCTTCATGCCAACAGTTTCCCTTCCTTTTAGTGGTCGATATATAGGATGCTGTGTATATCAGATCTAGGTATTTTCTTGAGGTATGCTGTATAATGATCTATTTGAGCTGGCCTCTGCGTTCTATCTGCATGACGTCACATAGTGATACATCACGCAGCCAGTATTCCTATGCGCATTTTCGACTTGGAAATTAATGGTTACTGTGGTCTACATATGCGGAATTAGAGGTTGTACAACTATCATATTTGTAACACGTGTGCAGAACGGCTTGAAAAACTTCCGATGATAAGCCATTGCCATTATGTTGCAGGTATTCAGTAACTGTATGACGAAGTGGAGTGGTCTCTCACTGTCGTCGCTGTGCATGACTGCCTCTAGCCCTCACGCTCACCCCCCCCCCCCCCCCCCTCTCCAGATTTCTCTTTCTGCCTCTTTCTGGTAGAGTGCTGTTGGAAATTTTTTTATATCCCTTCTAGATTTCACCAAGAGTTCCCCTTTTATTTTAAGGCACCTAAAAAGTACACTGTGTGTAGAAGGTATTGACTGCAGGTAGTTTATATAATCACCTACATTAACCGGTCTCTGAGAACTATTCGTGTGTCTGAGTGTTGAAGTGTACGTTCCCATTCCCATACTTTGCAATAAACAGGGAAGGTCAATAATACGGAAATTACGAGATAAAACTGATGCCACCAGATTACCTCATCATAAACATCTTAAAGAAATGCAAGCAGTATACTGTGGTGGTAACAGCCATTGCCACTCATCAGAAAAAGTCCAGTGTGCCACTCCAAACAGAAGTTCCACACACTGCTACATCCCGTCGCTCAGGTCTAAAGCCTGTTGTCTTGACAGTGAACATGTGTAGTTACTCGTCTGAACTGGGAGACTCTCGTTTATTGGCCTTCTGCTGTCCCTACTCCTACTTTGTGTCACAAATAGAAATGTACAATGAAGAAAGTTTGCGAAAGTTTATCCAATGAGATAAAATTTAAACAACTTACTATTCTCCCTCAAAAGAATCGGTGTATGAAATTCAGAAATTAGCTGCCTGCTCGCAGACAAAATTATAAGAACATTCCTTTTCGCTCTCTTACATCTCTGATTTCTTAATTAGTCCGTCAATCTGTGGTTCACCTGTGTACAAAACTATCACGTTGGCCCCTCTAAATCTCATATACTCTAGTAGTTTTTAATGTATTTATTTTTAAAGAAGGTACAATGAGAATATTTCCTACCTGTTTGAGGAAGAATTTGTGTGACACTGGGCTGGAATCCGGTTGACATATCTAGATTTCACAGAGTGCCCGAAAAATCAGTAAACATAGCTGCTCAGAACCTTGGATATTGATTCAATTCCTGTCCCACTCCACTTACCTCCAATTAAGACACTGAGCTGAGTACACTACTAGATTTCACAGGGTGCCAGAGAACTCCGTAAACAAAGTTAATCAGAGCCTTGAATATTGATTCAATCGCTTTCCCACTACAGTTACATCTCGTGAAGTCACTGTGCTGAGTACACTGCTCTCTAAGTGTTCTGTGACTGGGCTGAACCAAAGCTGGAAGCAGAGGACAGCTATGTCTCATTGCAAGAATTCGTAGGTACGTTTGAACTCTGCTCCTCGTGCTGAGACAGGATCCTCTGAAGTCAACCCCTGTTGTTTAGTAATAACCCCTGATGATATCTCAGCCCACGGACGCTGCTGTGGTATCCACTGACTCCCCAGAAACGTTATCGTGGTAATATATGATAATGAATAATACACAATTTGCAGCCACACCAAGAAAGAAATTTTTAAATTTACCGTTTGTAGAAATTCACATCACGCAGAGAGTTAGTAATGTTATGTGCAGTTGTAAAATGACAATAATATAAGACTTGAGGTTTCCATATGATGAAATATAACTAGTACGACTGCCATGTTCCAATGATATGTGCAGGATTTCTTGAAAAAATTCTGATGGTAGCCATTGATATTTCGTTTTACATAGTCATTACTTGAATGACGCAGACTTTTGGTCGGAAATTGTCTTTACTTTCAAGAGTGATGCAACCCTTCGTACTTAAGCCTCTCTACCTCTTTGTTAATGTATTGTAAAAATCAGTTAAATCCCTTGTAGCTGTGACCAATATTTCTTCTTAATTGTACTTGCCCTTATAAAGGATTCTCTGTGTATCAGCTCCTTGCTTTTCCCGCCTACTTTAATTAACCTGTGAGTATCAACACTGTGTCTGTGTCCGTCAGTGTTGCAGTACAGCATTCTCTTTGTGAATGCACTTAATATGTTGCTCTTTACAGAGGTTGGACAGAAATATGGAAACAGCACGGAAAATGCATGTTCAAACATAAATACAAGTCGTATTAATCGTGCTGGTTGCATATAATATTTGACGTGGAACGTCTGCTGTGCAGTTTCATGAATACATACAATGTAATCAGAAGGGTGTTGTTTGTTGTTGTGAGTGAATTATGTTTCATGTAAGTGAAATCGAAGATATCGACAAGGTAGAAGTTCTAGCGATTTTTTCTTTCGATATAGCTGTTGCAGAAAGGAAGGTCTTGTACAATGTACACAATACTGTTCTGGAGATGAATCTCATTAACTTACTTTTGCCAGAGACACAAATTAAGTATTCGTGAATGAATATTATACAATGGTTCTAATTTCAGTTTTTAACGCGTTTAAGGACCAATGCAAAATTACAATTTTCTAACTGCCTGTCAGAAGATTCCAGGTTCTGAATCTGGAAGAGCTTCCAATTATGTGAAGTTACATCGGTCTGCTATTTGGTTCTGCATTTGTTGATCTAGTGAGTGGTGCGAATGAACTCTGGTTCTAATACAAGAGCTGTGTACAACTGATTAGGCGAATCTAAAGGGATTGCACTACAACGTGTCCTGGGTGATTGGCTTCACAAAATCGTGAACAGTGCATTGCAAAGAAAAATAATTCACTAACTACAGAGTTAATACCGTGGCCCAAGTGGTTCTAGGATTATTGTATTTATTCTCAGAGTTCATCATCAAGATGAAGAGATACATATGGACAATAATTAAAACACAGCAAAATATCATTGAACCAAAACAAATAAAAGAGATACTACAAGCAGTATAAAATTAGATCCGTTTTTGACAAAGCTTTTGGATTCAGTAATGATTACTATAAAAAAAAAAAATAGTTACGGAGATCGCAGACACATGTGAATATACGAGGGCAGTTCAATAAGTAATGCAACACATTTTTTTTCTGAAACAGGGGTTGTTTTATTCAGCATTGAAATACACCAGGTTATTCCCCAATCTTTTAGCTACACAACACTATTTTTCAACGTAATCTCCATTCAATGCTACGGCCTTACGCCACCTTGAAATGAGGGCCTGTATGCCTGCACGGTACCATTCCACTGGTCGATGTCGGAGCCAACGTCGTATTGCATCAATAACTTCTTCATCATCCGCGTAGTGCCTCCCACGGATTGCGTCCTTCATTGGGCCAAACATATGGAAATCCGACGGTGCGAGATCGGGGCTGTAGGGTGCATGAGGAAGAACAGTCCACTGAAGTTTTGTGAGCTCCTCTCGGGTGCGAAGACTTGTGTGAGGTCTTGCGTTGTCATGACGAAGGAGAAGTTCGTTCAGATTTTTGTGCCTACGGACACGCTGAAGTCGTTTCTTCAATTTCTGAAGAGTAGCACAATACACTTCAGAGTTGATCGTTTGACCATGGGGAAGGACATCGAACAGAATAACCCCTTCAGCGTCCCAGAAGACTGTAACCATGACTTT
Organism: Schistocerca americana; assembly: GCF_021461395.2. Taxonomy (NCBI): domain Eukaryota; kingdom Metazoa; phylum Arthropoda; class Insecta; order Orthoptera; family Acrididae; genus Schistocerca; species Schistocerca americana. Next base: position 468,049,334 of record NC_060130.1, read on the forward strand.
ACTGGCTGAGGGTATGGCTTTAAACTTTCTCTTGGTAGGGGAGTGGGTGTGGCGCCACTCTATTGATTGCCGTTTTGTTTCAGGTTCGAAGTGATGAACCCATGTTTCATCACCTGTAACAATCTTTGACAAGAAATTGTCACCCTCAGCCACATGACGAGCAAGAAGTTCCGCACAGATGGTTCTCCTTTGCTCTTTATGGTGTTCGGTTAGACAACGAGGGACCCAGCGGGAACAAACCTTTGAATATCCCAAATGGTGAACAATTGTGACAGCACTACCAACAGAGATGTCAAGTTGAGCACTGAGTTGTTTGATGGTGATCCGTCGATCATCTCGAACGAGTGTGTTCGCACGCTCCGCCATTGCAGGAGTCACAGCTGTGCACGGCCGGCCCGCACGCGGGAGATCAGACAGTCTTGCTTGACCTTGCGGCGATGATGACACACGCTTTGCCCAACGACTCACCGTGCTTTTGTCCACTGCCAGATCACCGTAGACATTCTGCAAGCGCCTATGAATATCTGAGATGCCCTGGTTTTCCGCCAAAAGAAACTCGATCACTGCCCGTTGTTTGCAACGCACATCCGTTACAGACGCCAGTTTATCAGCTCCGTACAGCGCTGCCACCTGTCGGAAGTCAATGAAACTATACGAGACGAAGCGGGAATGTTTGAAAATATTCCACAAGAAATTTCCGGTTTTTTCAACTAAAATTGGCCGAGAAAAAAAAAGTGTTGCATTACTTATTGAACTGCCCTCGTACAATCCTACGATCGTGGCGCTTGGAGAAAAAGAAATATCACGCCTTTATTTGCCCTGTCCAGTACATGGATGATCCTGCGAGAACTGAGAACCTACATCACGTCTCTGAAGTCTGAATCGCTTGTGTTAACCCTGGACATGTGTACTGCCTCGTTACACCTGAGAGACTTTCGTTTATTGGTCTGCTCTCCCAGTTCCGAGTTTCTGTTACCGATATAAATCTACAATGGAAACAATATGACTGCCATGTTCCAATGAAATGGGCAGGATGACTTGAAGAAATTCTGATGGTAGCCATTTGTGTTTCGTTTCAAATAGTCATTACTTCAATGACGCAGACTTTTGATCTGAAGCGGTCTTAACCTCCCAAATGTGATGCAACCAGTCTTAATTCAGCACTTTCTCTCTCTCTCTCTCTCTCTCTCTCTCTATCTATCTATCTATCTATCTATCTATCTATTTGTTAGTGTATTGTTGAAATCAGTTCAGTCCCTTATGGCTGCGACCAATATTTCTTCCTACGTGTACTAGCCCTTATAAAGGAATCTGTGAATCGGCTCCAGCGGTTCCCCACGTACTTCAATTGACATGTGAGTATCAACACAGTGTCTGAGTGCATCAGTGTTACAGTACAGCTTCCCCTTGTGAAAACACTTGACACGTTGCACTTTACAGAGTTTGGACAGAAATACGGAAACGCCACGGAAAATGCAAGCTCAAACGTAAATACAAGTCCTATCAATCGTGCAGGTGGTATGGTAATATTTGACCAAGAACTTTGGTTGTGCAGTGCCCTGAATACGTATAAAGTGATCAGAAAAGTGTTGTATGTTGCTGTGAGTGCATTCTGTCAAATGTAAGTGAAATCTAAGGTTTCGACATGCTAGAAGTTTAAGGGATTTTCTCTTTCGAAAAAGCTATTACAGAAATGAATGTCTCGTACAAAATACTGTCCTGGAGCTCGAAATCTGTTACTTACTTGCGCCAGAGACACAAATTAAGTATTCGCGGTTGAACATTATAGAATGATTCTAAATTCAGCTTTTTGTGTGGTTTAGAACCATTGCCATGAACATATTTTTTAACGTCCATTCAGAAAACTCCGGTTCGAATCCTTTTAGAGTTTCCAATTATGTGAAGTTACATGTGTCTGCTATCTGGTTCTGCAACTGCTGATCTAGTGACAGGTCCGAATGAACGCTAGTACTAATGCCACAACTGCGTAAAACTGATTAGGTGAATCTAAAGGAATTTCGCTAGTAACGAGTCCTAGGTGATTACCTTCACAAAATCGTGAACAGAGCACTGAAATGAAGACGAATTCACTAACCAGTGGCATTAAATTGTTGGCCGAAGTGAATCTAGGAATGTTTTCATTATTCTCTGAGTTCATCATGAAGATGAACTGATAAATACGGAGTTTAGTTAAGAAGACTGCAATGCAACATTCATTCAGACCAAAGAAATGAGATTAAATTAGGAGTGATTAGGTTGGAGCCGTTTTTGATAAAAGTATTTGGATTCAGCAATGATTATTATCCAAACAAACTAGTTACGGAGACCGCAGGCACATGTGAATATACAATCACTCAGTATTTCTACGTTTGTGCCGCTTGGACGAAGAGAAATATCACGCCTTTATTCGCCCTGCCCTGTTCATAATTGATCCTGCGAGAACTGGGATAAGTATCACAAAAAATTTAACTTCGGTCTATCGTAAGCAACTAATGCCACCAGATTACCTCATCATTAACATCCTAAATAAATGCAGGCAGCATGCTGTGTTGGTGACAGCCATTGTTACCCATCAGAAAATGTCCAGTGTGCCACTCCAAACACAAGTGCCACACGTTCCTACATCACATCTCTGAAGTCTGAACCTCTTGTGTTAACCCAGGACATGTGCAGTGTCTCGTTACACCTGAGAGACTTGCGTTTATTGGTCTGCTCTCCCAGCTCCGAGTTTGTATCACCAATATAAATCTGCAATGGAAAAAGTTTGCGAAAGTTTATTCAATGAGAAAAATTTTAAGGGACAGTCTATTCTCTCCCCAAAGATTCGGTGTAACAAGTTCACCAAGTAGTTGGATAGTCGCAGACAAAATTATAGGAACATTTCATGTCGCTCTCTTACTTAATTGATTTCTTACTTAATCCTTCAATCTGTGGGTCACCTGTGTACAAAACTATCAAGTTGGCCGTTCTTAGTCTCACGTAATCTAGCAGCTTTTAGTTTATTTATTTTTAAAGAAGGTACAATGAGAAGATCTCCTGTTGAAAGTCACAACACGCGCTGAGGTAGGAATCCTATGTATTGTTGGGACGTAAAAGTAACTGATTACTTGAGGCTACCATGTGATGAAATAGAACTAGTACGACTGCCATATTCCAAAGAAATGTGCAGGATGACTTGAAAAATGTCTGGTGGTAGCCACTGATATTTCGTTTCAAATAGTCATTACTTCAATGACGCAGACATTTGGTAGCAAAGTAACTTCGCCTTCCAAAAGTGATGCTACCCTTCGTACTTCAACTCTCTCTTACCCCCCCTCCCCCCTCCGCTATCTCTCTCTCACTGTACCCCTTTGTTAGGGTACTGCAGAAATGAGTTCAATCCCTTGTAGCTGCGTCAATATTTCTTCTTACTTGTACTTGTCCTTATAAACAAATCTCTGTCAATCGGCTCATGCGATTCCCGCGTACTTCAATTGACCTGTGAGTATCAACACTGTGCCTGAGACCGTGAGTGTTACATTATAGCTTCCCTTTGTGGATGCAGTTGATACGTTGCATTTCACAGAGGATTGACGGAAATACTGAAAGACCACGGAAAATGTAAGTTCAAACATAAATACAAGTCCTATCAATCGTACAGGTTGCATTGTAGCATTTCACGAAGAACTTTGGTTGTGCAGTGTCCTGAATACTTAATACGTATGAAATGATCAGAAGAATGTTGTGTGTTGCTGTGAATCTATTAAGTCGAATCTGAGTGAATTCGAAGGTATCGTCAAACAAGAAGTGTAAAGGAATTTTTCTATCGATATAGCTGCTGCAGAAGTGAACGTCTCGCACAAAATACTGTCCTGGAGCTGAACATGGATCTCTTGCTACTGTCAGACACACAAATTAAGTATTGCTAAATGAGTATTATACAACGATAGTAAATTCTGTTTTTAATGCGTTTATGAACCAATGTTACTTATCTAATTCTGGTCTGATTACATCTATCTCCTGTATGGAACCGCATCTGCGGCCCTACTGACGGATCCGATTGAACTCTTATTCCAATACCAGAGCATGGGGGCTATGTAAGTAGGCTGTTTATGCTTTATTATTGGCAACGTTACGTAGCGCTCTGTATGAAAATCACTGGCTGTGCTGTGTGCAGTCTGTGGCTAGTTTGGATTGTTGTCTGTCATTGTAGTGTTGGGCAGCTGGATGTTTACAGCACGTAGCGTTGTGCAGTTGGTGGTGAGCCGCCAGCAGTGGTGGATGTGGGGAGAGAGATGGCGGAGTTTTGAATTTTGTAAGACTGGATGTCATGAACTGCTATATATATTATGACTATTAAGGTAAATACATCATTTGTTCTCTATCAAAAACTTTCATTTGCTAACTATGCTTATCAGTAGTTTGTGCCTTCAGTAGTTTGAATCTTTTATTTAGCTGGCAGTAGTGGCGCTCGCTGTATTGCAGTAGTGCGAGTAACGAAGATTTTTGGTGAGGTAAGTGGTTTGTGAAAGGTATAGATTAATGTTAGTCAGGGCCATTCCTTTGTAGGGATTACTAAAAGGCAGATTGCGTTGCGCAAAAAAAAAAAATTGTGTGTCAGTTTAAGCTTAGTCATGCACAATTGTTCAAAGGGGACGTTTCACTATACATGGAATATCCCACGTGAATTGAATTAAGTATCAGAAAGATTGTAACTTCACTCTTTCGCAACCAACTGACGCCACCAGATTACCCGATTATAAACATCCAAAAGAAATGGCACTAGCCTACTTTGGTGGTGCAGCCATTGATTCTCAACAAGACGAGTGTGCCACTCCAAACAGAAGTGCCACAAGCTGCTATATCCCGTCTCTTAAGTCTGAAAATATTCTGTTAACCCTTAACATGTGTACAGTCTAGTTTCACATGAGATTCTCTCGTTTGTTAGTCGTCTGCTCTCCCAGCCACGAGAGTGTGTCAAAAAATAAATATCCAATGTAACAAGTTTGGGAAAGTTTTCCCATTATGAATCATTTTAATATACTGTCTTTTCTCCCACCACAGAATCGGTGTAAGAAGTTCATCAATTAGCTATCTACTCGCGGAAAGAATCATATTAAAATTTCACGTAAATCTCCTACATCACTGATGTAGGAGATCATCAGTTAGCTGGCTACTCGCGGAAAAAATCATAGGAACAATTCATGGATCTCTCCTACATCATTGATTTCTTATTTTGCCCGTCAATCTGTGGTTCACCTGTGTTGAAATTTATCAAGTTGGCTGGGCTATGTCTGCCATACTTTAGCAGTTTTTAGTTTATTTATTTTTGAAGAAGGTATAATGAGAAGATCTCCTGGCTCTTTGTGAAAGAATTTGTGCGCCACCTGGTTTGAATCCTGTTAACATATTTAGATTTCACAGGGTGCCAGAAACTTAGTGAATATAGTTGATCAGAACCTTGAACATTGATTCAATCGCTTTCCATCTCCAGTTACATCCCGTGAAGTCACTGTGGTGAGTACACTGCTCTCAACAATGTGTTCTGTGACTGCGCTTAATCATAGCTGGAAGCAGTGGACAGCTATGTCTCATTGCATGAATTTGTAGGTACGTTTGAACTGTTCCCCTCGTGCTGTAGCAAGATCCGCTGAAGTCAGCTCATGTCCTTCAATAACAATCTCTGCTGAGATCGAAGCCCACAGAAACTGCTGTGGTTTAATCTGACTCCTCAAAAAAACTATCTCGGTAATATACAATGGACAGCCACACAGAGAAGGATATTGCTAAGTCTACTGTCTGTAGAAAGTCACGTCACGCACTGAGGTAGGTCTGCTACGTCCTGTTGTGAAATGATAATCATTGACGGCTTGAGGCTACCAGATGATGAAATAGATACTATATTACTGCAGTTCCAAAGAAATGTGCAGGATGACTTGAAGAAATTCTGATGGTAGCTATTGATGTTTCGTTTCAAATAGTCATTACTTCAATGACGCAGACGTAGCAATATCCTTCTCTGTGTGGCTGTCCATTGTATATTAGCGAGACAGTTTCTTTGAGGAGTCAGATTAAACCACTGCAGTTTCTGTGGGCTTCGAGCTCAGCAGAGATTGTTATTGAAGGACATGGGCTGACTTCAGAGGATCCTGCTACAGCACGAGGGGCAGAGTTCAAACGTACCTACAAACTCATGCAATGAGACATAACTGTCCACTGCTTCCAGCTATGATTACACCCAGTCGCGGAACTCTTTGTAGAGAGCAGTGTACTCACCACAGTGACTTCACGGGATGTAACTGGAGGGGGAAAGCGATTGAGTCAATATTGAAGGTTCTGATCAACTTTATTTACTAAGTTTCTGGCACCCTGTCAAATCTAATTATGTCAACAGGATTCGAACCAGGTGGCACACAAATTCTTTCACAAAGAGCCAGGAGATCTTCTCATTATACCTTCTTCAAAAATAAATAAACTAAAAACTGCTAAAGTATGAGAGACTAAGACCAGCCAACTTGATAAATTTCAACACAGGTGAACCACAGATTAACGGGCAAAATAAGAAATCAATGATGTAGGAGAGATCCATGAATTGGTCCTATGATTTTTTCCGCGAGTAGCCAGCTAACTGATGATCTTCTTACACCGATTCTGTGGCGGGAGAAAAGACAGTCTTTTAAAATGATTTATATCGGGAAAACTACGCAAACTTGTTACATTGGATATTTATTTTTTGACACAATCTCGTGGCTGGGAGAGCAGACGACTAACAAACGAGAGAATCTCATGTGAAACGAGTCTGTTGTACACATGTTAAGGGTTAAAAGAATATTTTCAGACTTCAGAGACGGTATATAGCAGCGTATGGCACTTCTGTTTGGAGTGGCACACTCGACTTGTTGAGAATCAATGGCTGCACCACCAAAGTAGGCTAGTGGCATTTCTTTTGTATGTTTCTAATGGGGTAATCTGATGGCATCTGTTGGTTAGGACAGAGTGCAGTTACAATCTTTCTGCTACTCAATTTAATTCGCGTAGGATATTCCATGTACAGTTCCCGGCGAATAATGGCATGATATTTCTTTGTATCCAGTCGGCTCGACCGTAGAAAGCCGGAGTGATTGTATATGAACATCTGACTACGTTAAACGTAACTAATCTGTTTGGATTATACTCATTACTGAATCCAAATGCTTCTCTCAAAAACGGTACCAATTTAGTCACTCCTAGCTTTATCTCATTTACTTGTTATAACGGAACATTGTTTTGCAGTGTTCGTAATTATTATCCACATGCATCCCTTCACGTTGATGATGAACTCAGAGCATCATTACAACAAACCTAGGTGCAATTGGAATAAGATTTTAATTTCGTAGTTAGTGAATTCGTTTTCTTTGGAGTGTACTGATCACTATTTTGTGATGTCAAACTACTAGGACTCGTTACTAGTGCCATCCCTTTAGATTTTCCTAATCAGTTGCACACAGCTCTGGTATTGGAATAAGAGTTCATTCGGATCCGTCAGTAGGTCAGCAGATACAGGAGAGGTAATCCTACCAGAATTCGAACCTGTGATCTTATGACAATCAGTTAAGGAATTAGATAAGTAACATAGGTTCATAAACGCATTAAAAACAGAATTTACTATCATTGTATAATACTCATTTAGCAATACTTAATTTGTGTGTCTGGCAGTAGCAAGTAATCCAGGAGAGTATTTTGTACGAGACGAACCCTCCCGCAACAGCTATATCGATAGAAAAAATCCTTTACACTTCTTGATTGACGATACCTTCGAATTCCCTTAGATATGACTTAACAGACTCACAGCAACACACAACATTTTTCTGATCATTTCGTACGTATGAAGTATTCAGGACACTGCACAACCAAAGTTCTTGGTCGAATACTACACTGCAACCTGTACGATTGATAGGACATGTATTTATGTTTGAACTTACATTTTCCGTGGTCTTTCAGTATTTCCGTCAATCCCCTGTGTAGTGCAACGTATCAACTGCATCCACAAAGGGAAGCTATAATGTAACACTCACGGTCTCAGGCACAGTGTTGATACTCACAGGTAAATTGAAGTACGCGGGAATCGCATGATCCGATTCACAGAGATTTGTTCATAAGGGCAAGTGCAAGTAAGAAGAAATACTGAGGCAGCTACAAGGGATTGAACTCATTTCTGCAGTATCCTAACAAAGAGGTACAGTGAGAGAGGTAGAGAGAGAGAGAGGGGGGGGGGGAGTAAGTGAGAGGTGAAGTACGAAAGGTAGCATCACTCATGGAAGGTGAAGACAGTTTGCTACCAAAGGTCTGCGTCATTGAAGTAATGACTATTTGAAACGAAATATCAATGGCTACCATCAGAAATTTTTCAAGTCATCCTGCACATATCTTTGGAATATGGCAGTCGTACTAGTTCTATTTCATCACATGGTAGCCTCAAGTAATCAGTTACTTTTATTTCCCAACAATACATAGGATTCCTACCTCAGTGCGTGTTGTGACTTTCTACAGGAGATCTTCTCATTGTACCTTCTTTAAAAATAAATAAACTAAAAGCTGCTAGAGTACGTGAGACTAAGAGCGGCCAAGTTGATAGTTTTGTACACAGGTGACCCACAGATTGAAGGATTAAGTAAGAAATCAATTAATTAAGAGAGCGACATGAAATGTTCCTATAATTTTGTCTGCGAGTATCCAACTACATGGTGAACTTGTTACACCGAATCTTTGGAGAGAGAATAGACAGTCCCTTAAAATTTTTCTCCTTGAATAAACTTTCGCAAACATTTTTCATTGCATATTTACATTGGTGACACAAACTCTTAGCTAGGAGAGCAGGCCAATAAACGCAAGTCTCTCAGGTGTAATGAGACAGTGCACATGTCCTGGATTAACACAAGAGGTACAGACTTCAGAGATGTGATGTAGGAACGTGTGGCACTTGTGTTTGGAGTGGCACACTGGACATTTTCTGATGGGTAACAATGGCTGTCACCAACACAGCATGCTGCCTGCATTTATTTAGGATGTTAATGATGAGGTAATCTGTTGGCATTAGTTGCTTACGATAGACCGAAGTTACATTCTTTGTGATACTTATCTCAGTTCTCGCAGGATCATTCATGTACAGGGCAGGGCGAATAAAGGCGTGATATTTCTTTTTCTCCAAGCGGCACGATCGTAGAAAGACTGAGTGATTGTATATTCACATGTGCCTGCGGTCTCCGTAACTAATTTGTTTGGATAATAATCATTACTGAATCCAAATACTTTTATCAACAACGTCTCCAACATCATCACTCCTAATTTAATCTCATTTATTCGGTCTGAATGACTGTTGCATTGCAGCACTGTTAATTAAACTCCGTATTTATCTGTTCATCTTGATGATGAACTCAGACAATGATGAAAATATTCCTAGATTCATTTGGGCCAACAATTTAATGCCGTAGTTAGTGCATTCGTCTTCCTTGCAGTGCACTGTTCACGATTTTGTGAAGGTAATCACCTAGGACTCGTTACTAGCGCAATTCCTTTAGATTCACCTAATCAGTTTTACGCAGTTGTGGCATTAGTACCAGCGTTCATTCGGACCTGTCACTAGATCAACAGTTGCAGAACCATATAGCAGACAGATGTAACTTCACATAACTGGAAACTGTAAAAGGATTCGAACCGGAGTTTTCTGAATAGACGTTAAAAAATTTGTTCATGGCAATGGTTATAAAACGCATATAAAACTAAATTTAGAATCATTCAATAATATTCAACCGCGAATACTTGATTTGTGTCTTTGGCACAAGTAAGTAACAGATATCGAGCTCCAGGACAGTATTTTGTACGAGACATTCATTTCTGTAATAGCTATTTCGAAAGAAAAAAAATCCCTTAAACTTCTCGCATGTCGAAACCTTCGATTTCACTTACAATTGACAGAATGCACTCACAGCAACATACAACACTTTTCTTGTCACTTTATACGTATTCAGGACACTGCAAAACCAAAGTCCTTGGTCAAATATGACCATACCACCTGCACGATTGATAGGACTTGTATTTACATTTTAACTTGCATTTTCCGTGGCGTTTCCGTATTTCTGTCCAAACCCTGTAAAGTGCAACGTGTCAAGTGCTTTCACAACGGGAAGATGTGCTGAAACACTGATAGACTAAGACACAGTGTTGATACAGGTCAATTGAAGTACGCGGGGAATCGCTGGAGCCGTTTCACAGATTCCTTTATAAGGGCTAGTACACGTAGGAGGAAATATTGGTCGCATTAATAAGGGACTGAACTGATTTCAACAATACACTAACAAATAGATAGATAGATAGAGAGAGAGAGAGAGAGAGAGAGAGAGAGAGAGAGCAGAATTAAGACGGGTTGCATCACTTTTGGAAGGTTAAGGCCGCTTCCGATCAAAAGTCTGCGTCACTGAAGTAATGACTATCTCCTGTACGGAACCGCATCTGCTGCCCTACTGACGGATCCGATTGAACTCTTATTCCTATACCAGAGCTGTGTGCAACTGATTAGGAAAATCTAAAGGGATGGCACTAGTAACGAGTCCTGGTAGTTTGGCTTCACAAAATAGTGATCAGTACACTCCAAAGATAACGAATTCACTAACTACGAAATTAAAATCTTGGTTGTAGTGCACCTAGGTTTATTGTAATGATGCTCGGAATTCATCATCAACGTGAAGGGATACATGTGGATAATAATTACGAACACTGCAAAACAATATTCACTTAGAACAAGTAAATGAGATAAAACTAGGCGTGACTAAATTGCTACCGTTTTTGAGAGCAGCATTTGGATTCAATTAATTATTATTAACCAAACAAATTAGTTACGTTTAACGTAATCAGATGTTCATATACAATCACTCAGTCTTCCTACGATCGTGCCGACTGGATACAAAGAAATATCATTCCATTATTCGCCAGGACCTGTACATGGAATATCCTACATGAATTGAATTAAGTATCAGAAAGATTGTAGCTTCACTCTTTCGCAACCAACTGATGCCACCAGAATACGACATTATAAACATCCAAAAGAAATGCCACTAGTATACTTTGGTGGTGCAGCCATTGATTCTCAACAAGTCGTGTGTGCCACCCCCAAGCGAAAAGCTACACGCTGCTATATCCCGTCTCTGAAGTCTGAAAATATTCTGTTATCCCTTAACATGTGTACAGTCTAGTTTCACATGAGATTCTCTCGTTTGTTAGTCGTCTGCTCTCCCAGCCACGAGAGTGTGTCAAAAAATAAATATCCAACGTAACAAGTTTGGGAAAGTTTTCCCATTATGAATCATTTTAATATACTGTCTTTTCTCCCACCACAGAATCGGTGTAAGAAGTTCATCAATTAGCTATCTACTCGCGGAAAGAATCATATTAAAATTTCACGTAAATCTCCTACATCACTGATGTAGGAGATCATCAGTTAGCTGGCTACTCGCGGAAAATAATCATAGGAACAATTCATGGATCTCTCCTACATCATTGATTTCTTATTTTGCCCGTCAATCTGTGGTTCACCTGTGTTGAAATTTATCAAGTTGGCTGGGCTATGTCTGCCATACTTTAGCAGTTTTTAGTTTATTTATTTTTGAAGAAGGTATAATGAGAAGATCTCCTGGCTCTTTGTGAAAGAATTTGTGCGCCACCTGGTTTGAATCCTGTTAACATATTTAGATTTCACAGGGTGCCAGAAACTTAGTGAATATAGTTGATCAGAACCTTGAACATTGATTCAATCGCTTTCCATCTCCAGTTACATCCCGTGAAGTCACTGTGGTGAGTACACTGCTCTCAACAATGTGTTCTGTGACTGCGCTTAATCATAGCTGGAAGCAGTGGACAGCTATGTCTCATTGCATGAATTTGTAGGTACGTTTGAACTGTTCCCCTCGTGCTGTAGCAAGATCCGCTGAAGTCAGCTCATGTCCTTCAATAACAATCTCTGCTGAGATCGAAGCCCACAGAAACTGGTGTGGTTTAATCTGACTCCTCAAAAAAACTATCTCGGTAATATACAATGGACAGCCACACAGAGAAGGATATTGCTAAGTCTACTGTCTGTAGAAAGTCACGTCACGCACTGAGGTAGGTCTGCTACGTCCTGTTGTGAAATGATAATCATTGACGGCTTGAGGCTACCAGATGATGAAATAGATACTATATTACTGCAGTTCCAAAGAAATGTGCAGGATGACTTGAAGAAATTCTGATGGTAGCTATTGATGTTTCGTTTCAAATAGTCATTACTTCAATGACGCAGACGTAGCAATATCCTTCTCTGTGTGGCTGTCCATTGTATATTAGCGAGACAGTTTCTTTGAGGAGTCAGATTAAACCACTGCAGTTTCTGTGGGCTTCGAGCTCAGCAGAGATTGTTGTTGAAGGACATGGGCTGACTTCAGAGGATCCTGCTACAGCACGAGGGGCAGAGTTCAAACGTACCTACAAACTCATGCAATGAGACATAACTGTCCACTGCTTCCAGCTATGATTACGCCCAGTCGCGGAACTCTTTTTAGAGAGCAGTGTACTCACCACAGTGACTTCACGGGATGTAACTGGAGGGGGAAAGCGATTGAGTCAATATTGAAGGTTCTGATCAACTTTATTTACTAAGTTTCTGGCACCCTGTCAAATCTAATTATGTCAACAGGATTCGAACCAGGTGGCACACAAATTCTTTCACAAAGAGCCAGGAGATCTTCTCATTATACCTTCTTCAAAAATAAATAAACTAAAAACTGCTAAAGTATGGGAGACTAAGACCAGCCAACTTGATAAATTTCAACACAGGTGAACCACAGATTAACGGGCAAAATAAGAAATCAATGATGTAGGAGAGATCCATGAATTGGTCCTATGATTTTTTCCGCGAGTAGCCAGCTAACTGATGATCTTCTTACACCGATTCTGTGGCGGGAGAAAAGACAGTCTTTTAAAATGATTTATATCGGGAAAACTACGCAAACTTGTTACATTGGATTTTTATTTTTTGACACAATCTCGTGGCTGGGAGAGCAGACGACTAACAAACGAGAGAATCTCATGTGAAACGAGTCTGTTGTACACATGTTAAGGGTTAAAAGAATATTTTCAGACTTCAGAGACGGTATATAGCAGCGTATGGCACTTCTGTTTGGAGTGGCACACTCGACTTGTTGAGAATCAATGGCTGCACCACCAAAGTAGGCTAGTGGCATTTCTTTTGTATGTTTCTAATGGGGTAATCTGATGGCAACAGTTGGTTAGGACAGAGTGCAGTTACAATCTTTCTGCTACTTAATTTAATTCACGTAGGATATTCCATGTACAGTTCCCGGCGAATAATGGCATGATATTTCTTTGTATCCAGTCGGCTCGACCGTAGAAAGCCGGAGTGATTGTATATGAACATCTGACTACGTTAAACGTAACTAATCTGTTTGGATTATACTCATTACTGAATCCAAATGCTTCTCTCAAAAACGGTACCAATTTAGTCACTCCTAGCTTTATCTCATTTACTTGTTATAACGGAACATTGTTTTGCAGTGTTCGTAATTATTATCCACATGCATCCCTTCACGTTGATGATGAACTCAGAGCATCATTACAACAAACCTAGGTGCAATTGGAATAAGATTTTAATTTCGTAGTTAGTGAATTCGTTTTCTTTGGAGTGTACTGATCACTATTTTGTGATGTCAAACTACTAGGACTCGTTACTAGTGTCATCCCTTTAGATTTTCCTAATCAGTTGCACACAGCTCTGGTATTGGAATAAGAGTTCATTCGGATCCGTCAGTAGGTCAGCAGATACAGGAGATGTAATCCTACCAGAATTCGAACCTGTGATCTTATGACAATCAGTTAAGGAATTAGATAAGTAACATAGGTTCATAAACGCATTAAAACAGAATTTACTATCATTGTATAATACTCATTTAGCAATACTTAATTTGTGTGTCTGGCAGTAGCAAGTAATCCAGGAGAGTATTTTGTACGAGACAACCCTCCCGCAACAGCTATATCGATAGAAAAAATCCTTTACACTTCTTGATTGACGATACCTTCGAATTCCCTTAGATATGACTTAACAGACTCACAGCAACACACAACATTTTTCTGATCATTTCATACGTATGAAGTATTCAGGACACTGCACAACCAAAGTTCTTGGTCGAATACTACACTGCAACCTGTACGATTGATAGGACATGTATTTATGTTTGAACTTACATTTTCCGTGGTCTTTCAGTATTTCCGTCAATCCCCTGTGTAGTGCAACGTATCAACTGCATCCACAAAGGGAAGCTATAATGTAACACTCACGGTCTCAGGCACAGTGTTGATACTCACAGGTAAATTGAAGTACGCGGGAATCGCATGATCCGATTCACAGAGATTTGTTCATAAGGGCAAGTGCAAGTAAGAAGAAATACTGAGGCAGCTGCAAGGGATTGAACTCATTTCTGCAGTACCCTAACAAAGAGGTACAGTGAGAGAGATAGAGAGAGAGAGAGAGGGGTGGGGGGAGTAAGTGAGAGGTGGAGTACGAAAGGTAGCATCACTCATGGAAGGTGAAGACAGTTTGCTGCCAAAGGTCTGCGTCATTAAAGTAATGACTATTTGAAACGAAATATCAATGGCTACCATCAGAACTTTTTCAAGTCATCCTGCACATATCTTTGGAATATGGCAGTCGTACTAGTTCTATTTCATCACATGGTAGCCTCAAGTAATCAGTTACTTTTATTTCCCAACAATACATAGGATTCCTACCTCAGTGCGTGTTTTGACTTTCTACAGGAGATCTTCTCATTGTACCTTCTTTAAAAATAAATAAACTAAAAGCTGCTAGAGTACGTGAGACTTAGAGCGGCCAAGTTGATAGTTTTGTACACAGGTGATCCACAGATTGAAGGATTAAGTAAGAAATCAATTAATTAAGAGAGCGACATGAAATGTTCCTATAATTTTGTCTGCGAGTATCCAACTACATGGTGAACTTGTTACACCGAATCTTTGGAGAGAGAATAGACAGTCCCTTAAAATTTTTCTCATTGAATAAACTTTCGCAAACATTTTTCATTGCATATTTACATTGGTGACACAAACTCTTAGCTAGGAGAGCAGACCAATAAACGCAAGTTTCTCAGGTGTAATGAGACAGTGCACATGTCCTGGATTAACACAAGAGGTACAGACTTCAGAGATGTGATGTAGGAACGTGTGGCACTTGTGTTTGGAGTGGCACACTGGACATTTTCTGATGGGTAACAATGGCTGTCACCAACACAGCATGCTGCCTGCATTTATTTAGGATGTTAATGATGAGGTAATCTGTTGGCATTAGTTGCTTACGATAGACCGAAGTTACATTTTTTGTGATACTTATCTCAGTTCTCGCAGGATCATTCATGTACAGGGCAGGGCGAATAAATGCGTGACATTTCTTTTTCTCCAAGCGGCACGATCGTAGAAAGACTGAGTGATTGTATATTCACATGTGCCTGCGGTCTCCGTAACTAATTTGTTTGGATAATAGTCATTACTGAATCCAAATACTTTTATCAACAACGTCTCCAACATCATCACTCCTAATTTAATCTCATTTATTCGGTCTGAATGACTGTTGCATTGCAGCACTGTTAATTAAACTCCGTATTTATCTGTTCATCTTGATGATGAACTCAGACAATGATGAAAATATTCCTAGATTCATTTGGGCCAACAATTTAATGCCGTAGTTAGTGCATTCGTCTTCCTTGCAGTGCACTGTTCACGATTTTGTGAAGGTAATCACCTAGGACTCGTTACTAGCGCAATTCCTTTAGATTCACCTAATCAGTTTTACGCAGTTGTGGCATTAGTACCAGCGTTCATTCGGACCTGTCACTAGATCAACAGTTGCAGAACCATATAGCAGACAGATGTAACTTCACATAACTGGAAACTGTAAAAGGATTCGAACCGGAGTTTTCTGAATAGACGTTAAAAAATTTGTTCATGGCAATGGTTATAAAACGCATATAAAACTAAATTTAGAATCATTCAATAATATTCAACCGCGAATACTTAATTTGTGTCTTTGGCACAAGTAAGTAACAGATTTCGAGCTCCAGGACAGTATTTTGTACGAGACGTTCATTTCTGTAATAGCTATTTCGAAAGAAAAAAAATCCCTTAAACTTCTCGCATGTCGAAACCTTCGATTTCACTTACAATTGACAGAATGCACTCACAGCAACATACAACACTTTTCTTGTCACTTTATACGTATTCAGGACACTGCACAACCAAAGTCCTTGGTCAAATATGACCATACCACCTGCACGATTGATAGGACTTGTATTTACGTTTGAACTTGCATTTTCCGTGGCGTTTCCGTATTTCTGTCCAAACTCTGTAAAGTGCAACGTGTCAAGTGCTTTCACAACGGGAAGATGTGCTGAAACACTGATAGACTCAGACACAGTGTTGATACAGGTCAATTGAAGTACGCGGGGAATCGCTGGAGCCGTTTCACAGATTCCTTTATAAGGGCTAGTACACGTAGGAGGAAATATTGGTCGCATTAATAAGGGACTGAACTGATTTCAACAATACACTAACAAATAGATAGATAGATAGAGAGATAGAGAGAGAGCAGAATTATGACGGGTTGCATCACTTTTGGAAGGTTAAGGCCGCTTCCAATCAAAAGTCTGCGTCACTGAAGTAATGACTATCTCCTGTAGGGAACCGCATCTGCTGCCCTACTGACGGATCCGATTGAACTCTTATTCCAATATCAGAGCTGTGTGCAACTGATTAGGAAAATCTAAAGGGATGGCACTAGTAACGAGTCCTGGTAGTTTGGCTTCACAAAATAGTGATCAGTACACTCCAAAGATAACGAATTCACTAACTACGAAATTAAAATCTTGGTTGTAGTGCACCTAGGTTTATTGTAATGATGCTCGGAATTCATCATCAACGTGAAGGGATACATGTGGATAATAATTACGAACACTGCAAAACAATATTCACTTAGAACAAGTAAATGAGATAAAACTAGGCGTGACTAAATTGCTACCGTTTTTGAGAGCAGCATTTGGATTCAATTAATTATTATTAACCAAACAAATTAGTTACGTTTAACGTAATCAGATGTTCATGTACAATCACTCAGTCTTTCTACGATCGTGCCGACTGGATACAAAGAAATATCATTCCATTATTCGCCAGGACCTGTACATGGAATATCCTACATGAATTGAATTAAGTATCAGAAAGATTGTAGCTTCACTCTTTCGCAACCAACTGATGCCACCAGATTACGACATTATAAACATCCAAAAGAAATGCCACTAGTATACTTTGGTGGTGCAGCCATTGATTCTCAACAAGTCGAGTGTGCCACCCCCAAGCGAAAAGCTACACGCTGCTATATCCCGTCTCTGAAGTCTGAAAATATTCTGTTAACTCTTAACATGTGTACAGTCTCGTTTCACATGAGATTCTCTCGTTTGTTAGTCGTCTGCTCTCGCAGCCACGAGATTGTGTCAAAAAATATATATCCAATGTAAAAAGTTCGGGTAAGTTTTCCCGATATGAATCATTTTAAAAGACTGTCTTTTCTCCCGCCACAGAATTGGTGTAAGAAGATCATCAGTTAGCTGGCTACTCGCGGAATAAAATCATAGGAACAATTCATGGATCTCTCCTACATCATTGATTTCTTATTTTGCCCGTTAATCTGTGGTTCACCTGTGTTGAAATTTATCATGTTGGCTGGTCTTAGTCTCCCATACTTTAGCAGTTTTTAGTTTATTTATTTTTGAAGAAGGTATAATGAGAAGATCTCCTGGCTCTTTGTGAAAGAATTTGTGTGCCACCTGGTTCGAATCCTGTTGACATAATTAGATTTGACAGGGTGCCAGAAACTTAGTAAATAAAGTTGATCAGAACCTTCAATATTGACTCAATCGCTTTCCCCCTCCAGTTACATCCCGTGAAGTCACTGTGGTGAGTACACTGCTCTCTAAAAAGAGTTCCGCGACTGGGCGTAATCATAGCTGGAAGCAGTGGACAGTTATGTCTCATTGCATGAGTTTGTAGGTACGTTTGAACTCTGCCCCTCGTGCTGTAGCAGGATCCTCTGAAGTCAGCCCATGTCCTTCAACAACAATCTCTGCTGAGCTCGAAGCCCACAGAAACTGCAGTGGTTTAATCTGACTCCTCAAAGAAACTGTCTCGCTAATATACAATGGACAGCCACACAGAGAAGGATATTGCTAAGTCTACTGTCTGTAGAAAGTCACGTCACGCACTGAGGTAGGTCTGCTGCGTCCTGTTGTGAAATGATAATCATTGACGACTTGAGGCTACCATGTGATGAAATAGAAACAATATGACTGCAGTTCCAAAGAAATGTGCAGGATGACTTGAAGAAATTCTGATGGTAGCTATCTATTTGTTAGTGTATTGGTGAAATCAGTTCAGTCCTTCATGGCGACGACCAATATTTCTTCCTACGTGTATTAGCCCTTATAAAGGAATCTGTGAAGCGATTCCCCGCGTACTTCAATGGACCTGTGAGTATCAACACTGTGTCTGAGTGTATCAGTGTTACAGTGCAGCTTCCCCATGTGAAAGCACTTCACACGTTGCACTTTACAGAGTTTGGACAAAAATACGGAAACGCCACGGAAAATGCAAGTTCAAATGTAAGTACAAGTCCTATCAATCTTGTAGGTGGTATGGTAATATTTGACCAAGAACTTTGGTTGTGCAGTGTCCTGAATACGTATAAAGTGATCAGAAAAGGTTGTATGTTGCTGTGAGTGCATTCTGTCAATTGTAAGTGAAATCGAAGGTTTCGCCATGCGAGAAGTTTAAGGGATTTTTTTTTCTTTCGAAATAGCTATTACAGAAATGAATGTCTCGTACAAAATACTGTCCTAAAGCTCGAAATCTGTTACTCACTTGTGCCAAAGACACAAATTAAGTATTCGCGGTTGAATATTATTGAATGATTCTAAATTTAGTTTTATGTGCGTTTTAGAACCATTGCCATGAACAAATTTTTTAACGTCTATTCAGAAAACTCCGGTTCGAATCCTTTTACAGTTTCCGGTTATGTGAAGTTACATCTGTCTGCTATATGGTTCTGCAACTGTTGATCTAGTGACAGGTCCGAATGAACGCTGGTACTAATGCCACAACTGCGTAAAACTGATTAGGTGAATCTAAAGGAATTTCGCTAGTAACGAGTCCTAGGTGATTACCTTCACAAAATCGTGAACAGTGCACTGCAATGTACACGAATTCACAAACTACGGCATTAAATTGTTGGCCCAAATGAATCTAGGAATATTTTCATCATTGTCTGAGTTAATCATCAAGATGAACAGATAAATACGGAGTTTAATTAACAGTGCTGCAATGCAACATTCATTCAGAACAAATAAATGCGATTAAATTCGGAGTGAATAGGTTGGAGCCGTTTTTGATAAAAGTATTTGGACTCAGTAGTGATTATTATCCAAACAAATTAGTTACGGAGACCGCAGGCACATGTGAATATACAATCACTCAGTCTTTCTACGATCGTGCCGCTTGGAGGAAAAGAAATATCACGCCTTTATTCGCCCTGCCCTGTACATGAATGATCCTGCGATAACTGTGATAAGAATCACAAAAATTTAACTTCGGTCTATCGTAAGCAACTAATGCCACCAGATTACCTCATCATTAACATCCTAAAGAAATGCAGGCAGCATGCTGTGTTGGGGACAGCTATTGTTACCCGCCAGAAAATGTCCATTGATCACTCCAAATACAAGTGCCACACGCTCCTACATCACATCTCTGAAGTCTGTACCTCTTGTGTTAACCCAGGACATGTGCACTGTCTCGTTACACCTGAGAGACTTGCATTTATTGGTCTGCTCTCCCAGCTCCGAGTTGGTGTCACCAATATAAATATGCAATGGAATAAGTTTGTGAAAGTTTATTCAATGAGAAAATTTTTATGGGACTGTCTATTCTCTCTCCAAAGATTCGGTGTAACAAGTTCACCAAGTAGTTCGATACTCGCAGACAAAATTATAGGAACATTTCATGTCGCTCTCTTACTTCCATGATTTCCTACTTAATCCTTCAATCTGTGGATCACCTGTGTACAAAACTATCAAGTTGGCCGCTCTTAGTCTCACGTGCTCTAGCAGCTTTTACTTCATTTATTTTTAAAGAATGTACATTGAGAAGATCTCCTGTAGAAAGTCACTACACGCACTGAGGTAGGAATCCTATGTATTGTTGGGAAATAAAAATAACTGATTACTTGAGGCTACCATATGATGAAATAGAACTAGTACGACTGCCATTGATTTTTCGTTTCAAATAGTCATTACTTCAGTGACGCAGCCTTTGGTAGCAAACTGTCTTCACCTTCCAAGAGTGATGTTACCCTTCGTACTTCAACTCTCTCTTACTCCCCCCCCCCCTTCCACCCCTCTCAATCTCTCTCTCACTGTACCTCTCTGTTAGGGTACTGCTGAAATGAGTTCAATCCCTTGTAGCTGCGTCAATATTTCTTCTTACTTGTACTTGCCCTTATAAACAAATCTCTGTGAATCGGCTCATGCGATTCCCGCGTACTTCAATTTACCTGTGAGTATCAACACAGTGCCTGAGACCCTGATTGTTACATTATAGCTTCCCTTTGTGAATGCAGTTGATACGTTGCACTTCACAGAGGATTGACGGAAAGACCACGGAAAATGCAAGTTCAACGATAAATACAATTCCCATCAATCGTACAGGTTGCATTGTAATATTTGTCGAAGAACTTTGGTTGTGCAGTGTCCTGAATACTTCATACGTATGAAATGATCAGAAGAATGTTGTGCGTTGCTGTGAGTCTATTAAGTCGAATCTAAGGGAATTCGAAGGTATCGTCAAGCAAGAAGTGTAAAGGATTGTTTCTATCGATATAGCTGTTGCAGATGGGAACGTCTCGAACAAAATACTGTCCTGGAACTGAACATGGATTACTTGCTACTGCCAGACACATAAATTAAGTATTGCTAAATGAGTATTATACAATGATAGTAAATTCTGTTTTTAATGCGTTTGTGAACCTATTTTACTTAACTAATTCCTTAACTGATTGTCCTAAGATGACAGGTTCGAATTCTCGTAGGATTACATCTATCTCCCGTATGGAACCGCATCTGCTGCCCTACTGACGGATCCAATTGAACTCTTATTCCAATACCAGAGCTGTGTGCAACTGATTAGGCAAATCTAAAGGGATGGCACTAATAACGAGTCCTGGTTGTTTGGCTTCACAAAATAGTGAACAGTACACTCCAAAGAAAACGAATTCACTAACTGTTGTTGTTGTTGTTGTGGTCCTCAGTCCTGAGACCGGTTTGATGCAGCTCTCCATGCTACTCTATCCTGTGCAAGCTTTTTCATCTCCCAGTACCTACTGCAACCTACATCCTTCTGAATCTGCTTAGTGTATTCATCTCTTGGTCTCCCTCTACGATTTTTACCCTCCACGCTGCCCTCCAGTACTAAATTGGTGATCCCTTGATGCCTCAGAACATGTCCTACCAACCGATCCCTTCTTCTGGTCAAGTTGTGCCACAAACGTCTCTTCTCCCCAATCCTATTCACTACTTCCTCATTAGTTATGTGATCTACCCATCTAATCTTCAGCATTATTCTATAGCACCACATTTCGAAAGCTTCTATTCTCTTCTTGTCCAAACTATTTATCGTCCATATTTCACTTTCATACATGGACACACTCCATACAAATACTTTCAGAAATGACTTCCTGACACTTAAATCTATACTCGGTGTTAACAAATTTCTCTTCTTCAGAAACGCTTTCCTTGCCATTGCCAGTCTACATTTTATATCATCTCTACTTCTACCATCATCAGTTATTTTGCTCCCCAAATAGCAAAACTCCGTTACTACTTTAAGTGTCTCATTTCCTAATCTAATTCCCTCAGCATCACCCGACTTAATTAGACTACATTCCATTATCCTTGTTTTGCTTTTGTTGATGTTCATCTTATAACCTCCTTTCAAGACACTATCCATTCCATTCAACTGGTCTTCCAACTCCTTTGCTGTCTCTGACAGAATTACAATGTCATCGGCGAATCTCAAAGTTTTTATTTCTTCTCCATGAATTTTAATACCTACTCCGAATTTTTCTTTTGTTTCCTTTACTGCTTGCTCAATATACAGATTGAACAACATCGGGGAGAGGCTATAACCCTGTCTTACTCCCTTCCCAACCACTGCATCCCTTTCATGTCCCTCGACTCTTATAACTGCCATCTGGTTTCTGTACAAATTGTAAATAGTCTTTCGCTCCCAGTATTTTACCCCTGCCACCTTAAGAATTTGAAAGAGAGTATTCCAGTCAACATTGTCAAAAGCTTTCTCTAAGTCTACAAATGCTAGAAACGTAGGTTTGCCTTTCCTTAATCTTTCTTCTAAGATAAGTCGTAAGGTCAGTATTGCCTCACGTGTTCCAGTGTTTCTACGGAATCCAAACTGATCTCCCCCGAGGTTGGCTTCTACTAGTTTTTCCATTCGTCTGTAAAGAATTCGTGTTAGTATTTTGCAGCCGTGACTTATTAAACTGATAGTTCGGTAATTTTCACATTTGTCAACACCTGCTTTCTTTGGGATTGGAATTATTATATTCTTCTTGAAGTCTGAGGGTATTTCGCCTGTTTCATGCATCTTGCTCACCAGATGGTAGAGTTTTGTCAGGACTGGCTCTCCCAAGGCCGTCAGTAGTTCCAATGGAATGTTGTCTACTCCGGGGGCCTTGTTTCGACTCAGGTCTTTCAGTGCTCTGTCAAACTCTTCACGCAGTATCATATCTCCCATTTCATCTTCATCTACATCCTCTTCCATTTCCGTTATATTGTCCTCAAGTACATCGCCCTTATATAGACCCTCTATATACTCCTTCCACCTTTCTGCTTTGCCTTCTTTGCTTAGAACTGGGTTTCCATCTGAGCTCTTGATATTCATACAAGTCGTTCTCTTATCTCCCAAGGTCTCTTTAATTTTCCTGCAGGCAGTATCTATCTTACCCCTAGTGAGATAGGCCTATACATCCTTACATATGTCCTCTAACCATCCCTGCTTAGCCATTTTGCCTTTAGTGTCGATCTCATTTTTTAGACGTTTGTATTCCTTTTTGCCTGCTTCATTTACTGCATTTTTATATTTTCTCCTTTCATCAATTAAATTCAATATTTCTTCTGTTACCCAAGGATTTCTACTAGCCCTCGTCTTTTTACCTACTTGATCCACTGCTGCCTTCGCCACTTCATCCCTCAGAGCTACCCATTCTTCTTCTACTGTATTTCTTTCCCCCATTCCTGTGAATTGTTCCCTTATGCTCTCCCTGAAACTTTGTACAACCTCTGGTTCTTTCAGTTTATCCAGGTCCCATCTCCTTAAATTCCCACCTTTTTGCAGTTTCTTCAGTTTTAATCTACAGGTCATAACCAATAGATTGTGGTCAGAGTCCACATCTGCCCCTGGAAATGTCTTACAATTTAAAACCTGCTTCCTAAATCTCTGTCTTACCATTATACAAAATATCTGATACCTTTTAGTATCTTCAGGGTTCTTCCATGTATACAACCTTCTTTCATGATTCTTAAACCAAGTGTTAGCTATGATTATGTTGTGCTCTGTGCAAAATTCTACCAGGCGGCTTCCTCTTTCATTTCTTAGCCCCAATCCATATTCACCTACTATGTTTCCCTCTCTCCCTTTTCCTACACTCGAATTCCAGTCACCCATGACTATTAAATTTTCGTCTCCCTTCACAATCTGAATAATTTCTTTTATTTCATCATACTTTTCTTCAATTTCTTCGTCATCTGCAAAGCTAGTTGGCATATAAACTTGTACTACTGTAGTAGGTGTGGGCTTCGTATCTTTCTTGGCCACAATAATGCGTTCACTATGCTGTTTGTAGTAGCTTACCCGCATTCCTATTTTCCTATTCATTATTAAACCTACTCCTGCATTACCCCTATTTGATTTTGTATTTATAACCCTGTAGTCACCTGACCAGGAGTCTTGTTCCTCCTGCCACCGAACTTCACTAATTCCCACTATATCTAACTTCAACCTATCCATTTCCCTTTTTAAATTTTCTAACCTACCTACCCGATTAAGGGATCCGACATTCCACGCTCCGATCCGTAGAACGCCAGTTATCTTTCTCCTGATAACGACATCCTCTTGAGTAGTCCCCGCCCGGAGATCCGAATGGGGGACTATTTTACCTCCGGAATATTTTACCCAGGAGGACACCATCATCATTTAATCATACAGCAAAGCTGGATGCCCTCGGGAAAAATTACGGCTGTAGTTTCCCCTTGCTTTCAGCCGTTCGCAGTACCAGCGCAGCAAGGCCGTTTAGGTTATTGTTACAAGGCCAGATCAGTCAATCATCCAGACTGCTGCCCTTGCAACTACTGAAAAGGCTGCTGCCCCTCTTCAGCAACCACACGTTTGTCTGGCCTCTCAACAGATACCCCTCCGTTGTGGTTGCACCTACGGTACGGCTATCTGTATCGCTGAGGCACGCAAGCCTCCCCACCAACGGCAAGGTTCATGGTTCATGGTTCTCTAAATACGAAATTAAAATCTTGATTGAAGTGCACCTAGGTTTATTGTAATGATGCTCTAAGTTCATCATCAACGTGAAGGGATTCATGTGGATAATAATCACGAACACTGCAAAACAATATTCAGTTAGAGCAAGTAAATGAGATAAAACTAGGCGTGACTAAATTGGTACCGTTTATGAGAGAAGCATTTGGATTCAATTAATTATTATTATCCAAACAAATTAGTTACGTTTAACGTAGTCAGATGTTCATATACAATCACTCAGTCTTTCTACGATCGTGCCGACTGGATACAAAGAAATATCATGCCATTATTCGCCGGGACCTGTAAATGGAATATCCTACGTGAATTGAATCAAGTATCAGAAAGATTGTAACTTCACTCTTTCGCAGCTAACCAATGCCACCATTTTACCCCATTATAAACATCCAAAAGAAATGCCACTAGCATACTTTGGTGGTGTAGCCATTGATTCTCAAAAAGTCGAGTGTGCCACGCAAACAGAAGTGCTACACGCTGCTATATCCCGTCTCTGAAGTCTGAAAATATTATTTCACCCTTACATGTGTACAGTCTCGTTTCACATGAGATCATCTCGTTTCTTAGTCGTCTGCTCTCCCAGCCACGAGATTGTGTCAAAAAATAAATATCCAATGTAACAAGTTTGCGAAAGTTTTCCAAATATGAATCATTTTAATAGACTGTCTTTTCTCTCTCCAAAGAATCGGTGTAAGATGTTCACCAATTAGCTGGTACTCGCGGAAAAAATCATAGGACGATTTCATGTAACTCTCCTACATCACTCATTCCTTACTTTCTCCGTCAATCTGTGGTTCACCTGTGTTGAAAATTATCAAAGTTAGCTGCTCTTAGTCTCACATACTTTAGCAGTTTTTAGTTTCTTTATTTTTGACGAAGGTACAATGAGAAGACCTCCTGGCTCTTTGTGAAAGAATTTGTGTGCCACCTGGTTTGAATCCTGTTGACATAATTAGATTCACAGGGCGCGAGGGAACTCAGTAAATCAAGTTGATCAGAACTTTGAATATTGATTCAATCGCTTTCCCACTCCAGTTACATTCAGTGAAGGCACTGTGGTGAGTGCACTGCTCTCTACAAAGTGTTCTGTGACTGTGCTTAATCATAGCTGGAAGTAGTGGACAGCTAAGTCTCATTGCATGAATTTGTAGGTACGTTTGGAACTCTGCTTCTCGAGCTGTAGCAGGATCCTCTTAAGTCAGCCATGTCCTTCAATAATAATCTCTGCTGAGATCACAACCCACTGCGACTGCTGTGGTATAAACTGCCTCCTCAAGGAAACTATTTCGGTAATAAACAATGGACAGCCACAGAGAGAAAGATATTTTTAAATCTACTGCCTCTAGAAAGTAACGCCCACACTGAGGTAGGACTGTTATATCCTGTTGTAAAATGATAATCATTGACGACTTCAGGCTACCATGAGATGAAATAGAACTAGTATGACTGTCGTGTTCCAATGAAATGTGCAAGATGATGACTTGAGGGAATTCTGATAGTAGCCATTGATGTTTCGTTTCAAATAGTCATTACTTCAATTACGTAGACTTTTGGTCGCAAGCGGCCTTAACCTTCCAAAAGTGTTGCAACCCGTCTTACTTCAGCTCTCTCTCTCTCTCTCTCTCTCTCTCTCTCGCTCTCTCTATCTATCTATCTAGTGTATTGTTGAAATCAGTTCTATCCCTTATGGCTGCGACCAATGTTTCTTTCTACGTTTACTAGCCGTTATAAAGGAGTCTATGAATCGTCTCCAGCGATTCCCCGCGTACTTCAATTGACCTGTGAGTATCAACACTGTGTCTGAGTGCATCAGTGTTACAGTACAGCTTCCCTTTGTGAAAGCACTTGACACGTTGCACTTTACAGAGTTTGGACAGAAATACGGAAACGCCACGGAAAATGCAAGTTCAAACATAAATACAAATCCTATCAGTCGTACAGGTTGTATTGTAATATTTGACTAAGAACTTTGGTTGTGCAGTGTCCTGGATACGTATAAAGTGATCAGAAAGGTGTTATATTTTGCTTTGTGTGCATTCTGTCAAATGTATGTGAAATCGAAGGTTTCGACATGCTGGAAGTTTAAGGGATTTTTTCTTTCGACAAAGCTATTGCACAAAAAACGTCTTGTACAAAATACTGACCTGCAGCTGGTCATCGTTTACTTACTTCTGCCAGTGTTACAAATTAAGTATTCCTGAATGAATATTATAGAATGATTCTAAATTCAATTTCCAATGCATTTAAGAACCTATTCCACTAACAAATTTTCTAACTGCTTGTCAGAAAGTCCCACGATCGAAACCTGGGAGATATCTAGTTATGTGAAGTAACATCTGTCTGCTATCTGCTTCTGCATCTGTTGATCTAGTGATAGGTCCGAATGAGCGCTGATACTGGTACCAGAACTGTGTACAACTGGTTAGGCGAATCTAAAGGAATTGCAATAGTATGGAGCCCTGGGTGATTGGCTCCCCAAAAACGTGTACACTATACTGCAAAGAAAACTGATTCACTAACTACGGAATTAAAACCTTGGACCAAGTGAATCTAGGATTATTGTAATCATTCATTATCAAGATGAGGAGATACATATGGAAAATAATAACAACCCAAGAAAATGTAATTGGGCCAGAACAATCAAAGAGATAAAAGAAGGATTGGTAAAATTGGAACTGTTTTTGAAAAAAGCATTTAGATTCAGTAATGATTATTATCCAAATAAATTAGCTACGGGGAAAATAGAAAGATATGAATATACAATCACACAGTCTTGGAGAAATAGTAATACAACGCCTTTTTTCGCCATGACCTGTACATTAATTATCCTTCGTGAACTGAAGTACGTTCACAAAAAATGTAACTTCGCTCTGTCCTAACCAGGTGATGCCGCCAGATTACCGCGTCATAAACATCCTAACGAAATGCAAGCAGCTTGCTGTGGTTGTGTGAGCCATTACTACTCGTCAGAAAAATCCAGTTTGCCGCTCCAAACAGAAGTGCCACACTCTGCTACATCTCGTCTCTGCAGTTTCTTTTGATCTTCTGATGATTTTATTTGTCGATAAACGACAGCGTCATCTGCAAACAACCGAAGACGGCTGCTCAGATTGTCTCCAAAATTGTTTATATAGATAAGGAACAGCAAAGGGCCTATAACTCTACCTTGGGAAACGACAGAAATCACTTCTGTTTTACTCGATGACTTTCTGTCAGTTACTACGAACTGTGACCTCTCTGACAGGAAATCACAAATCCAGTCACATAACTGAGACGATATTCCATAAGCACACAATTTCGCTACTAGCCGCTTGTGTGGTACCGTGTCAAAAGCCTTCCGGAAATCCAGAAATACGGAATCAGTCTGTAATCCCTTGTCAATAGCACTCAACACTTCATGTGAGTAAAGAGCTAGTTGTGTTTCACAGGAACGATGCTTTCTAAACCCATGTTGACTGTGCGTCAATAGACCGTTTTATTCGAGGTAATTCATAATGTTCGACCACAATATATGTTCTAGAATCCTGCTGCATATCGACGTTAACGCTATGGGCCCGTAATTTAATGGATTACTCCTACTACCTTTGTTGAATATTGGTGTGAACTGTACAATTTTCCAGTCTTTGGGTATGGATCTTTCGGCGAGCGAACGGTTGTAAATGATTGTTAAGTATGGGGCTACTGCATCAGCATGCTCCAAGAGGAACCTAATTGGTACACAGTCTGGACCAGAACACTTGCTTTTATTAAGTCATCTGAGTTGCTCCACGACTCCGAGGGTGTTTACCTCTACGTTACTCATGTTGGCGGTTGTTCTCGATTCGAGTTCTGGAATATTTACTTCGTCTTCTTTTGTGAAGGCATTTCGGAAGTCTTTGTTTGGTTACTCTGCTTTGGCAGCACTGTCTTCGATAGTATCTCCATTGCTATCGCGCAGATAAGGCAATGATTGTTTCTTGCCGCTAACATACTTCACATGCGACCAGAATCTCTTCGGATTTTCTGCCAGGTTTCGAGACAAAGTTTCGTTGTGGAAACTGTTATACACATCTCGCGTTGGAGTCCGTGCTAAATTTCGAGCTTCTGTAAAAGATCACCAATCTTTGGGATTTTGCGTCTCTTTAAATTTGGCATGTTTGTTTCGTTGTTTCTGCAACAGTGTTCTAACCCGTTTTGTGTACCAAGGAGGATCAACTCCGTCGTTTGTTAATTTATTTGCTATAAATCTCTCAATTGCTGCCGATACTATTTCTTTGAATTTAAGCCACAGCTGGTCTACACTTATATTATTAATTTGAAATGAGTGGAGATTGTCTCTTAGGAAGGCTTTAAGTGAATTTTTATCAGATTTTTTTGAATAGGTATATTTTTCAAGGATTTGGGGCTTGCAATGTTCAATCTGGCAACAAAAGTAATTCAGTAACTACGGTATTAAAACCTTGGCCAATTTGAATCAATGGTTGTTGCAATCATTCTCAGAGTGCACCACCAAGATATTGAGACTCATACGGACCATAATTAATAGCACAGCAGAACAATATTCAAACAGAACAAATACATGAGATAAAACTGGAAGTGATGAAATTGGAACCGTTCTTTATAAAACAATTTATATTCAGGAATGACTATCATCCAAACAAATTACACTCCTGGAAATTGAAATAAGAACACCGTGAATTCATTGTCCCAGGAAGGGGAAACTTTATTGACACATTCCTGGGGTCAGATACATCACATGATCACACTGACAGAACCACAGGCACATAGACACAGGCAACAGAGCATGCACAGTGTCGGCACTAGTACAGTGTATATCCACCTTTCGCAGCAATGCAGGCTGCTATTCTCCCATGGAGACGATCGTAGAGATGCTGGATGTAGTCCTGTGGAACGGCTTGCCATGCCATTTCCACCTGGCGCCTCAGTTGGACCAGCGTTCGTGCTGGACGTGCAGACCGCGTGAGACGACGCTTCATCCAGTCCCAAACATGCTCAATGGGGGACAGATCCGGAGATCTTGCTGGCCAGGGTAATTGACTTACACCTTCTAGAGCACGTTGGGTGGCACGGGATACATGCGGACGTGCATTGTCCTGTTGGAACAGCAAGCTCCCTTGCCGGTCTAGGAATGGTAGAACGATGGGTTCGATGACGGTTTGGATGTACCGTGCACTATTCAGTGTCCCCTCGACGATCACCAGTGGTGTACGGCCAGTGTAGGAGATCGCTCCCCATACCACGATGCCGGGTGTTGGCCCTGTGTGCCTCGGTCGTATGCAGTCCTGATTGTGGCGCTCACCTGCACGGCGCCAAACACGCATACGACCATCATTGGCACCAAGGCAGAAGCGACTCTCACCGCTGAAGACGACACGTCTCCATTCGTCCCTCCATTCACGCCTGTCGCGACACCACTGGAGGCGGGCTGCACGATGTTGGGGCGTGAGCGGAAGACGGCCTAACGGTGTGCGGGACCGTAGCCCAGCTTCATGGAGACGGTTGCGAATGGTCCTCGCCGATACCCCACGAGCAACAGTGTCCCTAATTTGCTGGGAAGTGGCGGTGCGGTCCCCTACGGCACTGCGTAGGATCCTACGGTCTTGGCGTGCATCTGTGCGTCGCTGCGGTCCGGTCCCAGGTCGACGGGCACGTGCACCTTCCGCCGACCACTGGCGACAACATCGATGTACTGTGGAGACCTCACGCCCCACGTGTTGAGCAATTCGGCGGTACGTCCACCCGGCCTCCCGCATGCCCATTATACGCCCTCGCTCAAAGTCCGTCAACTGCACATACGGTTCACGTCCACGCTGTCGCGGCATGCTACCAGTGTTAAAGACTGCGATGGAGCTCCGTATGCCACGGCAAACTGGCTGACACTGACGGCGGCGGTGCACAAATGCTGCGCAGCTAGCGCCATTCGACGGCCAACACCGCGGTTCCTGGTGTGTCCGCTGTGCCGTACGTGTGATCATTGCTTGTACAGCCCTCTCGCAGTGTCCGGAGCAAGTATGGTGGGTCTGACACACGGGTGTCAATGTGTTCTTTTTTCCATTTCCAGGAGTGTAGTTGCGTGGAACGTAGACGCATGTGAATCCACAGTCGCTTAGTTGTTCTCCGGTCGTACCAATTGAAGAAAAATATACAATGAACAGCCACAGATGGAAAAAGAAATTTTTAAATCTAGTGACTGTGTAAAGTCACGTGACGTACTGAGTTAAGACTCGTATGTCCTGTTGTAAAATAGTAATCATTGACGACGTGAGGCTACCACGTGATGAATTAAAGCGAGTACGACTGCCACGTTCGTATGGATGGCAAAGGATGACTTAATATTCTGATGGTAGCTATTCATAACTTGTTTCACATAGTCAGCAGCTGATTGACGCATACTTGGGGTCGCAAATTGTCTTCCCTTTCAAAGTATTATCCAACCCTAGGTTACAACCCTTCGTACCTCAGCTCACTCTCCCCTCTCTCTCTCTCTCTCTCTCTCTCTCTCTCTCTCTCTATCTCGCTCTCTCCGTCCCTACCTCTAAGATAGTCCATTGTTGAAATCAATTCTAACCCCTGTAGCTGTGACCAATATTTCTTCTCACTTGTACATGCTATTACAAAGAATTCTCTCTACATCACCTCCAGCCATTCCGCACCTTCTTAAACTGACCTGTCAGTATGAGCACTTACTGTGTCCGTGAGTGTTAAGTACAACTTCCATTTGTGAAAGCACTTGATACATTGTGCTTTACAGTGATTGAACAGAAGTACGGAAACTCCACGGGAAATTCACGTTGACCCATAAAGCTAGATCCGTGGTGATTCCGTTGGTTGCATTGTAATATTTGAACACGAACGTCGGCTGTGCAGTGCCCTCAATATATATGAAGTGGTCAGACTGGTGTTGTGTGTTGTTGTGAGTGCATTATATCGGATCTAACTGAATTCGAAAGTATCGACAAGTTAGAAGTGTCAGGGATTTTTTCTATGGATAAAGGTGTTACAGAAAGGAACGTCTTGTACAAAATACTGTCCTGAAGCTGAACATCGATTACCTACTTGTGCCAGACACTCAAATGAAGTATGAATACTACACAATGATAGTAAATTCAGTTTTAATGCGTTTAAGAACAAATTCCATGAACAAATTTTCTTACTGCCTGTCACCAGATTCCAGGTTCGAATCCTGTTAGGGTTTCTATTTATGTGAAATTACATCTGTCTGCTATATGGTTCATCATATGCTGATCCACTGACAGGTCCGAATGAACTCTTGACACTAATACAAGAACTGTGTGTTACTGATTAGGCGAATCTAAAGGGATTGCACTAGTAACGAGTCCTGGGTGTTTGGCTTCACAAAATCGTGAACAGTGCTCTCCAAAGAAAAGAAATTGACTAATTAGGGAATTAAAAATTGGCCCAAGTGACCCTGGGATTATTGTAATCATTCTCAGAGTTCATAATCAAGATGAAGAGATACATACGGACAATAATTATGTACACAGCAAAACAACATTCAGTCAGAACAAATAAAACATATAAAACTAGGGGTGATTAAATTGGAACAATTTTTGATATAAGAATTATGATTCATAATGACTATCACCAAAACAAATTAACTACGGGAAACGAAGACACAAATGAATATACAGGCACACAGTCTTTCTACTATCCCGCCAATTGGAGAAAAAGAAATATCACGCCTTATATCTCCTCCCCTGTGGATTAATGATCCGGCATTAAATGAATTGTCACAAAAAACGTAACCATGCTGTGACCTAACCAACTGAAGCCACCAGATTTCCTCATCATAAAAATCCTACAGAAATGCAAGCAGCATACAGTGATGGTGACAGCCATTGATTCTTATCACAAAATGTCCAGTGTGTCACTCCAAACAGAAGGCCCACACGCTGCTTAACCCTGAACATGTATACTGCCTCGTTTCGCCTGAGAGACTCTGGTTTATTGGTCGTCTGCTGTCCCAGATTCGACTTTGTGTCGCAAATAAAAATTTGCACTGAGAAAAGTTTGCGAAAGTTTATACAATGGGAAAAATTTTAAGGGACTGTCTATTCTCCCTCCAAAAAATCGGTGGAAGAAGTTCCCCTATTAGCTGGCTACTCGCAGATAATCTTATAGGAATATACCATGTCGCTCTCTTACATAATTGAATTCTTACTTAGTCCGTAAATCCGTGGTTCACCTGTGTACAAAACTATCATGTTGTTCGCTATTAGTCTAACATACAGCAGTAGTTTTTACTTTATTTATTTTTAAAGAAGGTACAATGCGAAGATCTCGAACCTCTTTGAGGAAGAATTAGTATGCTACTGGGCTGGAATCCGATTGACATAACTAGATTACACAAGGTGCCAGAGAACTCAGTAAGCAAAGCTGTACAGAACCTTGATATGGGAATGGTTCAAGAAGTTTCCCACTTCAGAAACTTCCCGTGAAGTTACTGAGCTGAGTATACTGCTCTCTACAAAGTGTTCTGTGAGTGGGCTGAGCCAAAGCTGAAGGCAGTGGACCCCCATGTCTTACTGCAAGAATTGGTAGGTTTGTTTGAACTCTTCCCCTCGTGCTGTGTCAGGATCCTCTGAAGTCAGCCCCCCTCGTGTTGTGGCAGGATACTCTGAAGTCAGCCCATGTCCTTTAGTAATAATTTCTGCTGAGATCTCAGCCCATAGACGCTGGTGTGGTATCCACTGACTTCCCGGAAAAATTAGCTCTGTACGATATGATATACAATGAACAGCCACAGAGGGAGAAAGGAATTTTTAAATCTACTGTCTGTAGAAAGTCACATCATGCACTGAGTTAGGACTCGTATGTCCTGTTCTACAATGGTAATCATTGATGACTTGATGCTACCATGTGATCAATTACAACTAGTACGACAGCCATGTTCGTATGAAATGTGCTGGGAGACTTGAAAAAATTCTGATGGTGGTCATTCATATTTCGTATGACTTAGTCAATACTTCCATGACGCAGACTTCGCGGTAGCAAATTTTCATCACTTTCGAAGCGTGTTACCATCAGACGTTTCTACCCTACGTAGTTCAACTCTCTCTCTCTCTTTCTCGCTCTCTCTCGCCGTACCTCTTTGACACCGTATTGTTTGCTACGGGAAACACAGACACATGTTAATATACAATCACTAAGTCTTTCTACGATCATGCGTACTAGAAAAAAAAGAAATATCACGCATTTATTCCTCCTCTCCCGTACGTGAATGAGCCTGCATAAATAGAATTTAGTGTCACAAAAAACGTAACTTCACTGTCTCCTAAGCAACTAAAGCTACCAGATTACCCTATCATAAACATCGTAAAGAAACGCAAGCAGCATCCAGTGGTGGTAGCAGAAAAGTCCAGTGTGCCACTCCAAACAGAAGTTCCACACGCTACTACATCTCGTCTCTGAAGTCCGTAGCCACTTGACTTAACCTTGAGCATGTGTACTGCATCGTTTCACGTGAGAGACTCTCGTTTATTGATCGTCTGCTGTACCATCTTCGTGATGGTGTCACAAGTACGAATCTGCACTGAAAAACGTTTGCGAAAGTTTATCCAATGAGAAAAATTTTAAGGGACTGTCTATTCTCTCTCCAAAGAATCGGTGTAACAAGTTCACCAATTAGCTGGCTACTCACAGACAAAATTATAGGAACATTCCATGCCGCTCTCTTACATCATTGATTTCTTACTTAATCCTTCAATCTATGGATCACCTGTGTACAAAACTATCAAGTTGGCCGGTCTTAGTCTCACGTACTCTAGCAGCTTTTACATTATTTATTTTTAAAGAAGGTACAATGAGAAGATCTCCTGTAGAAAGTCACAACACGAACTGAGGTATGAATCCTATGTATTGTTGGGAAATAAAAATAACTGATTACTTGAGGCTACCATGTGATGAAATAGAACTAGTACGACTGCCATGTTCCAAAGAAATGTGCAGGATGACTTGAAAAAATCTGATGGTAGTCATTGATATTTCGTTTCAAATAGTCATTACTTCAATGACGCAGACTTTTGGTAGCAAACTGTCTTCACCTTCCAAGAGTGATGCTACCCTTCGTACTTCAACTCTCTCTTACTCCCCCCCCCCCCCCCCGACCCCCCTCTCTCTCTCTCTCTCTATCTCTCTCACTGTACCTCTTTGTTAGGGTACTGTATTTTTTCTTGTACTTGCCCTTATAAAGGATTCTCCGTGTATCAGTTCCAGCCATTGCCCACCTACTTTAATTGACTTGTGAGTATCAACACTATGTCTGTGTCCGTGAGTGTTATAGTACAGCTTCCCTTTGTGAAAGCACTTGATACGTTGCACTTTACAGGGGTTGTACAGAAATACGGAAACACCACCGGAAATTCATGTTCAAACATAAACACAGATCCTAGGTAGTCCTGCAGGTTGCATAGTGGAACTGACCACGAAGGCCGTGTCGTGTCATCAGTACATGTGAAATGATCAGTGAATTCAAAATTATCGACAAACTGGAAGTGTAAGGGATTTTTTCTTCCGTTAATGATGTTGCAGAAGGGAACGTCTTATACAAAATACTCTCCTGGAGCGGAGAATGACTGAGTATTCACTTGCGTCTACGTAATTGAATGCAGATTCATTTATGAAAAGCTTTTCCAAATTAATCACTGTTAGTTGCGTCTTATTTAGTTGTTCTACTTAAATGTTTTGTTGTATTCTTAATTAAGGTACATATTAATGTCATTCGTTCACGTTACTCATTGAAATTCGTTGGCTTCATCTGCGAAACTTAAAACTGTTACTTTTATCCGATGTGCTGAGGACAAACCATATAATCTCTTGGGGCACTTCTTCCTTTGACATCCATCAGCAGTTCATCTTTTGGATATATGACGCCTTCAGAAGTTAGAACCATCAACAGGCAGTAGCTGTAATGACATTCGTAATTATTACAAATGAGGAGGTTCAGCAGAGTCCCGTTTAAGATCACAACAGAAATCATAAATATATGTCGAAGCCTGTGAGAGTAACAACTATCTGTGTAATGGGGAACACCACATTATGATTTAGTATGGGGACTGACTGCGACATATGAAGCGTTCAGAGTGACTTTGTATTTATTCTGATGGGAAGGTTGTAAGAAAACAGACCAGCTATTAACACTTGCTTTCGTAGCACATGCTATTTGGGAATTAAGAAGCGTATCTAATTGTCAAGTATAGTACAGTGGAAAATCGATAATGAATAGTGGTTAAGTTTGAGAGATTAATTACGTACATTAAGGAAGTGACTGAACTCTTGGAAAAAGTAACGTCAAGCTAGATGGGTACATACTTGCGCCGATACTTAAATTAAGTAGTCTTGAATGAACATTCCTCAGTGATGCTATATTCAATTTTAAATGCGATCAAGACCCAACTACGAGTACATCAGCACATTTTCTAGCTGTCTATCACAAGATTCCAGTTCTAATCCTGTTAGGGCTGTCATTTATGCGAGGTGTCAAACAAATCATGAAGAGGAACCTTCTGTCTACTGTAAGGTTCTGCATTGGCTGGGTTACTGAGAAGCAGATTGCTCCCCAATGAACTCAGGGACTAATTAAAGCACTGTGTGTTACGGATTTGGTGATATTAAAGAGGTTGCACTCTTAATGGGTCCTGGCAGTTCGGCTTCAGAAAATCATTAACACAGCAAGGGAAAGGAATTCACTAATGTGTAATGTCTCTTGCAGCGGTCTCTCCACGATATTTTCAGAAATTTTATAAATTATATAACTCAGTACATATCTCGAAATATCTCTTCTTATCTTACCGATTATCAATGCAAAGTAGTTTCAAGCCCAGTTATTCCTTGGAGCGTCCATTTACTCCATGGAATAGCTTCTCTGCTATCTATGTTTTCTCTTAGAAAAAAGAATAGGGGACTTCTTGCCGATTAGTCGTGAAAGAAGGATGTATATGTATGTATTGTTGAGCTAGTCGCCATCTTGATGAGATTCTGTATGAGAAGGAATTTAAAACATGAACTAAACTAAAGTAAGTTTGTTCGCGTATTATTTAATTGATTATTATTGACAATGTCTGCTTACTACGCTGTGTTGCACGGGATCAGTGGGGAACGTCTGATTTACACTGGACGAACCTGCCGTTTTGTATGCTCAAGATATCCAGTTATTTCAAATAAATACTCTAACACGGTCTTGCCAGCAGATCTCCGGTCTTCCCCATGTGATCACCGAAAGTTAATAATTATTACAAATGTTTTCAGGAGATCGACTGACAATTTTCGTCGCACCGAGACTTCAAAATGGCTTCACTGCCTTATGGAATTTAAGTTAAGCTCAATTGAATCAGGATAGAACAGTATTGAACTGTGTGATTGTGATAAGCCTGCTTTGTGAATAAAAATTCCCTTAACATACGCATGTTTTTACTATCCTGATCAGTGAAGCTAAATCAGGCCGGTGTGAGAGAGGTTTTTTAAATTGTAGATCCCACACAAAAGATATTAAATTTGGCTTCACTGTGACAGGACTCATTTTTGAGCATTACTTAAATATTGTGTGAATTTTATGTTGCATGTGCACGAGAGAAAAGAAGACGAGGCCTGTTCCAGAAGTCACAATTTCGCCACAACCTACGAGAACGTCGTTCAGGCCAGACAATATACAATTAAATTTTTGTAGATAGAAATTTATAATAACTATTTAAATGTCTATCGGTTTGAGTCAGATTGATTGGGTTGAGCTTTAGATACGAAGTGTTTATTAGAAGTGAGTATTATGCAAAGTTTAGGTCAGTGACATTATTAACTCAGATGCGAGTGACTTTATATGTTTGTTGTTCTGTGTATTAATGGTTGTTACTAGGGCGGCTTATAAAATGGCAATGCAACAGCAGAGCGAATCACAACAGCCCTCACCTGTTTCTGAGGTTAGTGAAACATTAGACGCTAGCTTAACTGAAGTAGTGCCTAGCGGCAGCATTAGTCAGGCCCCACAACAGAACTTAAGTGTTTCGATGTCATCTGAGCAGGACGAAATAAACCCATTGACTGTAATCATGCAGCAGTTAACACTGTTAGCCAAAAATGTAACAGACTTAACTAAAGCGCAAATAGAGACTAAGAGGGAAATAAATGAACAATTAGCTGCCAATAAAGTGGAATTAAGTAATAAATTAGTAGAGAGTTTCCAGAAACTTGATGATAAATTAAATAAAACTGCGGAAGAATTGAACATTCAGAATGAAAAGACAGAATTAAAATTAGCTGCTCAAATTGAGCAAGTCACTCAGCAGTGTAATGAAAATGCGAAAAAGTTACGCCTAGAGCTAACTGAGTATGTTGCTACTAAGCTTGATACTATTAAAGAGCAGGTCGAGTCAATCCCACAGATAGTTCAAGCACAAGAACAGATGCAATGTTCTATCGCAGTAATTCCGGTATTAGTTGAAGTTCAAGATGAGTTAAAGCAACAAGTAAACGAGATGTCAGCAGATATGCAGGATTTGAGACAATCACAAGACAAGATCCCGAAGGACATCCAAAATTTGGATAAATCCATAAATAACATAAAGGAGAGACAAGACGAGGTTGATCATAAGGTAAACATTCTCGCGGGAAAATTCTCGCAGTTAAGTTTAGAAAGGAAAAGCATTTCTTCAGACAATATTGAACATACGGTCAGAGCAGCTATACAATCTATGACCGAGAGTTCTGAAGAAAATTTATTTAATAAAAGTTTTCGAGAAGCCAAAGAAGAACTAGGCGAAGAACTTAAACAATGGAAAGAAAACATTGAGAGATCCTTAAATCTATCTCGAGAAGATTTGTGTTCCACGCAAGGAAATGAACCCATGACAAGATCTATCATTGAAGCTACATTATTTACCCGATCAAGAACAGACAGGGACATTAGTGCACACGTTCGTTTTTGCAATCAACATCAATCACAACACTATGAGGGTAGTCATAATGCCTGTAATTGTAAAAGCAATACTGAGGAGAAAATGCTGAAACAACGTCAATTCCAGATCTACAACCCAGACAAGAAAAATGTTCATCCCGTAGTGTTTATAAGAAGTTTTAGGGAAGTATTGCCAAAAAATTGGAGTGAGTGGCAAAAGCTTAGTTTCGTGACCGGTTATATTCAGGGGTCAGGAGCTATATGGGCATCTGATATGATATCAACTTGGGACACATATGAAGATTTTGAACAAGCATTTTTATCCAAATACTGGTCCGAAGGAGTACAAGAACGTTTAAGGCAGGAGGTATTATACCCGGAACCTTTTTCTTTTTCACGTGGGTCTTTAAAGAAATACTTTGAAAAATATATAAACAAATCGCGGTATTGGGATAAGCCTATGCCTCTACAAGACGTGATTGGCATATTAAAATCTCGACTTCCGGCCAGCATCAGAAATAGAATGCTGTATATTAATGAGCATGACCTTGACTCTTTCATGACTACGCTTGACACTATAGATATGATCGAGGAAGATGAACATCGGCCAAGACTACCGGTTATGCAGAGGAGAGCGATTGAGGCGCCAAACGCAAACCGGAACGGAAACGGACTTAATAATTATTATACTAGGAATAGTCAGAGATTCAACGGAAACAATTGCAACGGAAATGGAAATTTCAATAACAGTGCTGCGAGGGGCAGATTCAGAGACAATCGAACAGGTCGCAGATACAACCCAGTGTTTGGAAATGCAAGAGATTATCAGAACCAGCAGTTTTCAAATAATAATAATGCGTACAGAAATTCTGACACTCGATTTGAAGCAAATAACACAACCAGTCACCAACAACAACCAGTCATAACAGAAGTAGTAGATGATTCAAGAGGAATTAATAATCGACATTTAAACTGAAGAGGGCCGCTTTATGCTCCGTAAAGTTGGCCGGGGAATACAAAAGGGGCAAACCTGTTTTAAACGAAATTAATTCCGTGGCAATGTTGAGATATAATGAAGGCGAATTAATGACAGATGAATTGACAAGAGACTTAGAGGCCTGTGTAGTCGAAGATAAAAGGGTTCCTGTGTCTGAGATCATCACAGAAGTGGGAGGAATTTTAACCAATGTTGTATTGGACACAGCTTCATCTACAGACGTAGTATCCGGAACTTTGTTTCGCAGAATTAGTAAAATGAAGAAAATCCCTGTCCTACCAGTACAAAATTGCCGAGTTATAGGTGCAGTGGGAGCAAAATCCAGGAACGTCAAGATACAAACGCTTATAGAAATAAACTTGGGAAATGTAGCTAAACAATGCACATTCCTTGTAGTGGAAAAGTTGTTAGTAGATTATATTTTTGGCATTGGAACTTTGCAAGCCTGCAATTGCAAGTTGGACTTGGTAGAAGGAAAGGTGCATTTTAAAATCGACGATCAATTTGTTACACTGATCTTACTGAGAAAGGAGGCAGTGTATGAGCGATAGTTCCGTGGTGCTGCTGTGCAGTTGATTTGTGCTGAAAATAATAATATGTGCCGACTACCGATCAAGTCAATTCAAGAAGAGGATTTCAGACAAACAGTCGAACAGAAGATTGCTGAGTCAGATTGCCTAACGGATAGTCAGAGGGAACAATTATTCAATATATTAACAGAATATGACTCAGTTTTCGATGAAAAGCCCGGAATTGTTTGAGGATATGTTTGTACATTACAGATTAAGCCCCATAAGACATTTTGCCGCACACACTATCCCATTCCCTGGCGATTAAAACAACCAGTTCAGGAAGAGATACAAAAAATGTTAAACTGGAATCTTATTGAACCGTCGAACAGCCCATATTGTTCTCAGTTGCTTGTTGTGCCAAAGCCAGGAGGAAAAGTTCGATTGGTATTAGATGCAAGGGAAATTAACAAAATTATAGTACCTGTGCGCACACATCCGGAGCACATCGATGAGTTAATACAGAAATTTCAAGATGTATCCTATTTAACCAGTATTGATTTGAGAAGTTCGTTCTGGCAAGTCCAGTTAGACAAGGACTCAAGAAAATATACTGCTTTTATATATGGAGGGAGAAGCTATCAGTTCAAGGTCGTTCCGTTTGGTCTCAATATCAGCTCTGGAGTTTTTATTTCTGCGTTGGACTATGCCCTAGGACCAGAACTACGTAGTCGAATAACAATTTTTGTGGACGATCTATTAATTGCCTCTAAAACTTGGGAGGAACATGTACAACTTATTAGGATTTTTGCTGTGTTCAAAGAAACTGGTATAACTGCAAATCTAAAAAAATCCCAATTTTCTCTACAGAGAACTAAATTCTTAGGACATATGATTAATGCAAAAGGCATTCTTCCAACAGAAGCGAAGATTAGTGCGATAAAAAATTTTCCAACTCCAAGAAACAGAAGACAACTGAAAGGCTTTAAAACTCAAGCAATGAACTCTGAAGCACTAAACCGGCTCCTGAGGAAAGATGTACCATGGCAATGGTCTAATGATTGTGAAAAGGCTTTTTGTGAAATTAAGGATCAACTGATAAATGCTCCGTTATTATACCACCCTGATATGAATGTCGGATTCTGTTTAGCCACTGATTCATCAGATGTGGGATTAGGATCTTGTTTATTTCAAATTAGGTACATCGATGGTGTAAAAACCTTTTGTCCAATTGCATTTGCTAGCAGAGTTTTATCCACCTGTGAAAGAGCATATACCACTACGGAATTGGAACCTTTAGCAGTTATTTGCTCTTTGAAAAGGTTTAATTATTATGTATATGGCTCAAGGATAGCCGTTTATTGTGACCACCAATCACTAACCTTTTTACAAACTTGTAAGTTGCTGCATCCTCGCTTGTCAAGGCGGACGCTGGCGCTGCAAGAGTATCAGTTTCAAATTATTCATGTAGCCGGAAAAGAAAATATTATAGCTGACGCGTTGTCAAGATCTCCAGAAGGAATAACACCTGAACTGGATGTAAATAATAAGGCACAATTTCCAGTGCTTCTTCTTCAAGAAAATAATTACAAGTTATGTTATATTCATTTATGTAAGACAATGGCTCAGCTTCAGAAGAAGGATCGACGATGGAATGCTATAATACGACAATTCAATCAACAAAATCCTATGGTCAATTTGGAATACTACCGGCTTGTGAATAATATTTTATTTTTTAAATCTGGGAAGGCTGAGAACCCAAAGTGGTGTGTCTGCATACCCGAAGAATATGAAGAACGATTAATTTGGTTTACACATTTGACCTGGGGTCATGTTGGTGTTGTAAAGTGTGCTAATAAGATTAGATATTATTGTTACTTCCCAAATATAAGGCGAAAAGTGCACAAAGTCATCCAGAAATGTATTCTCTGTCAAAAGGCTAAGCCGGACAACAAGGGAAATAAAATTACGCTTCACTCAATAATACCTGAAGCACCAAGATCACTTATATCATGTGATATTTGTGGACCACTTCCTAGAGCCAGAGGTGGTGTTAAGTACATTATTGGATTCTGTGATGTGTTTACAAAATATGTTAAACTATATCCTATAAAATCAGCAACTGCAAGAGCTGCCGCAGTAAAGTTTGTAAATGACTACATTCCTCATGCAGGAATTCAAAAATCTATAATCTCCGACAATGCGAAGATATTTACTGGATATTTATGGAGAAAATTAGTATCACAACTAGGAATAAAACAGATATTTACATCTTGCTATCATCCACAAGGGAATTTAATTGAACGGGTTTTTCGAGAACTAAACAGATTCATGAGAACGTACTGTCATGATAAACAAACTACCTGGATAAACTATTTGACCGAGTTTGTGCAGATTTATAATAATTTACCTCATAGTTCTACAAACTTTACCCCGAATGAACTGATGTTCAGAGATAACGAATGAAACTTTTGGGTAGATAACTTGCCTAAACTCGAGGACACCAAAATGTCATGGGAAGAAAAAATTCGCAATGCTCTCATTAATATTACGGAGAAAGCAAGACAGCGAAAGGAAATCCATGACAGAAACATCAAACGGATTCAGACTTTCAATATCGGACAAAAAATTCTTTTAAGAAGACACATCAAGTCATCAAGGTTGAAGAAGACCATCAGAAAATGGAATCTAATTTATACAGGTCCATATATAATAGTTGATATACCGAATCCTGGTGCGTATTTATTAGCATATCCGGATTCTGGAAGAATAAAAGGATTATTTTCCCATGTAGACCTAAAGAGGTACTTCTAAGAAAAGTGTTTCAAATTAAATGAAAAGTCTGTATGAAGTATTTGGGTGTTAAAAATGAAGTGCGAAGGACAGTATGCCTCAGCTACTGTGATAGGTTAAATGACAGCATGCCAAGAATCTGTGATAGTTCAATGAACAGTAAGCGATTGCTTCTGTGATAGTATAGGAACATTTAGAAAAGTAAGTGGAACTGTAGCTATTGCTGCTGTGAAGACTTACGGTTTATCTGTCTACACGATGATCACCAAAGAAGCTTGTGCGTGTGAAATAATATACATTCAGCGAGTGTTAATCTCCAGTGAGAATAAGTTTACTGAAACTATATGGTCGAATACGGCGCTTGCGTGTGAAGTAGTGTTTGTAAATTGACAGTTCACAGGAGAACAAATGAACCGCGTTAGGAAATTAGAATCGATTGCTACTGTCCACAGATATAAAGACTCGCTGGTTTTTTTTTTTTTTTTTTTTTTTTTTTTTTTTTTTTTTTTTTTTTTTTTTTTTTGCGCGAGCTAAATTCTATTCGAGAGAATTTAGTTAACCAGCTTAGTGTGTGTTTATAAAATTAGAGTTAATAAGAAAGTTCTTCATTGAATTTATAATAATGTGTCATTTTCCAGTTGGATTTGTTTATTGTTATATTGCATTCATATACGCTCATGAGAAAATGCGGCATTTGGAGTATAAAAGAGAAAAATTTATTTCAGCTGGAGAGGTCACGCAGCAAGACTTAATCAAACGTTCTCTTTCAGCAAAAATTCATTTTAATCATGTATGAGTAAGATATAATTTTTTTTGGAAATTGTCTCCAATAATAAAGTTTTTAACATTCTGACATGCTATCCACATTCGTACTTGAAACCAAATTAGGAAAGATT
This sequence comes from Schistocerca americana, assembly GCF_021461395.2. Classification (NCBI taxonomy): domain Eukaryota; kingdom Metazoa; phylum Arthropoda; class Insecta; order Orthoptera; family Acrididae; genus Schistocerca; species Schistocerca americana. The sequence continues at coordinate 468,093,164 of NC_060130.1, forward strand.
CAGATCTACTTCCACCTGGAAAAGCCAACGAAAAATAAATAAATAAATAAATAATTAAAACCAGGATTAGAACCTTTCGGCTTACTCAAGAAGATGGATGAAATTATCCATGTTTTCAAAATTGTTTTCCGATCTGGAGTCGTGATATTGTGCAACTACAGTATCGATTAAGACACCTAAGTGTGGAAAGTATAAGACGAATGGATTTTCCCATTCCTCAGATGGAAGATTGGATGGATCAGGTCCATATTTGAGTTCAAAATGAATTTGGAAAATTTCGACTAACCATTCTCTTCCAGGAATCTTTAATAGTTGACCATTCCTTAGACGAATTTCGATTGTTTCATGCCACAATCCTGAGTACCTGTTCCTGAGGTTCCTTCTGGTCTCTCAAATCCGTTACGTCTCCTGTGCGGTACGCCAATGCGACGCCTGTCCTCCGTGCCGTGTCCCATGTTCCTGTTCGATCAGTTTCACCGCAGTTCAGCAAGACATCGATGAAGAAAATTTTTCAGAAGATTGTAAAATATTTGCATGTGTAAAGATTTTTTTTTTGGCTATGAGGCAGATTTTATCTTTCCTATGAATTCTAGATAACTCTCAAATTTCTTAATTATTCTGTCTTTCCTATCATCTGTGATACCTAGTTGGGGTCTAAGCCTCCAGGTTTTCCGGGGTTTCCCTGTGAAGGCCAGTTCCTGAATAGGTAGACCTGATTAACAACTATATAAGCCCATCTTCCCTGGTTGTGTACGTGGGATGCGGGTATGCCCCAGTACACGTGAAAGCAACAACTAGGTATCTAGGTAACGAAGATACCAAATCTCTTTCAATTCTTGTAATCAGAAAATTCTTACTAACTTCTTAAAATTTATAGGATCGTATCTTCCACAAATTCTAACGAGTTAGCTAAGCCAATAGTCAGCTCCCAAAGTGGATGGATATCAACTTTGCTCGCTGCGAGGGGCGATGTAATGTCTCTTGCAGTGGTCTCTCCACGATATTTTCAGAAATTTTATAAATTATATAACTCAGTACATATCTCGAAATATCTCTTCTTATCTTACCGATTATCAATGCAAAGTAGTTTCAAGCCCAGTTATTCCTTGGAGCGTCCATTTACTCCATGGAATAGCTTCTCTGCTATCTATGTTTTCTCTTAGAAAAAAGAATAGGGGACTTCTTGCCGATTAGTCGTGAAAGAAGGATGTATATGTATGTATTGTTGAGCTAGTCGCCATCTTGATGAGATTCTGTATGAGAAGGAATTTAAAACATGAACTAAACTAAAGTAAGTTTGTTCGCGTATTATTTAATTGATTATTATTGACAATGTCTGCTTACTACGCTGTGTTGCACGGGATCAGTGGGGAACGTCTGATTTACACTGGGCGAACCTGCCGTTTTGTATGCTCAAGATATCCAGTTATTTCAAATAAATAGGCTAACACGGTCTTACCAGCAGATCTCTGGTCTTCCCCATGTGATTACCGAAAGTTAATAATTATTACAAATGTTTTCAGGAGATCGACTGACAATTTTCGTCGCACCGAGACTTCAAAATGGCTTCACTGCCTTATGGAATTTAAGTTAAGCTCAATTTAATCAGGGTAGAACAGTATTGAACTGTGTGATTGTGATAAGCCTGCTTTGTGAATAAAAATTCCCTTAACATACGCATGTTTTTACTATCCTGATCAGTGAAGCTAAATCAGCCGGTGTGAGAGAGGTTTTTTAAATTGTAGATCCCACACAAAAAGATATTAAATATGGAATTAAACCTAGAATCTAATAGTATTACAAACATTTTCAAAGCTCACCAGTAAAATAATGACATTAATATGTACCTTAATTAAGAATACAACAAAACAACATTTAATAAGAATAAATAAATAAGATACAACTGTTGTTGGTGTTGTTGTTGTCTTCAGTCCTGAGACTGGTTTGATGCAGCTCTCCATGCTACTCTATCCTGTGCAAGCTTTTTCATCTCTCAGTACCTACTGCAACCTACATCCTTCTGAATCTGCTTAGTGTATTCATCTCTTGGTCTCCCTCTACGATTTTTGCCCTCCACGCTGCCCTCCAATACTAAATTGGTGATCCCTTGATGCCTCAACACATGTCCTACCAACCGATCCCTTCTTCTAATCAAGTTGTGCCACTAACTACTCTTCTCCCCAATCCTATTCAATACTTCCTCATTAGTTATGTGATCTACCCACCTAATCTTCAGCATTCTTCTGCAGCACCACATTTCAAAAGCTTCTATTCTCTTCTTGTCCAAACTATTTATTGTCCACGTTTCACTTCCATACATGGCTACACTCCATACAAATACTTTCAGAAATGACTTCCTGACACTTAAATCTATACTCGATGTTAACAAATTTTTCTTCTTCAGAAACGCTTTCCTTGCCATTGCCAGTCTACATTTTATATCCTCTCTACTTCGACCATCATCAGTTACTTTGCTCCCCAAATAGCAAAATTCCGTTACTACTTTAAGTGTCTCATTTCCTAATCTAATTCCCTCAGCATCACCCGACTTAACTCGACTACATTCCATTATCCTCGTTTTGCTTTTGTTGATGTTCATCTTATACCCTCCTTTCAAGACACTATCCATTCCATTCAACTGCTCTTCCAAGTCCTTTGCTGTCTCTGACAGAATTACAATGTCATCGGCGAACCTCAAAGTTTTTATTTCTTCTCCATGAATTTTAATACCTACTTCGAATTTTTCTTTTTGTTTCCTTCACTGCTTGCTCAATATAAAGATTGAATAACATCGGGGAGAGACTACAACCCTGTCTCAGTCCCTTCCCAACCACTGCTTCCCTTTCATGTCCCTCGACTCTTATAACTGCCATCTGGTTTCTGTACAAATTGTAAATAGCCTTTCGCTCCCTGTATTTTACCCCTGCCACCTTCAGAATTTGAAAGAGCGTATTCCAGTCAACATTGTCGAAAGCTTTCTCTAAGTCTACAAATGCTAGAAACGTAGGTTTGCCGTTCCTTAATCTTTCTTCTAGGATAAGTCGTAGGGTCAGTATTCCCTCACGTGTCCCAACATTTCTACGGAATCCAAACTGATCTCCCCCGAGGTCGGCTTCTACTAGTTTTCCATTCGTCTGTAAAGAATCCGCGTTAGTATTTTGCAGCCGTGACTTATTAAACTGATAGTTCGGTAATTTTCACATTTGTCAACACCTGCTTTCTTTGGTATTGGAATTATTATATTCTTCTTGAAGTCTGAGGGTATTTCGCCTATCTCATACATCTTGCTCACCAGATGGTAGAGTTTCGTCAGGACTGGCTCTCCCAAGGCTGTCAGTAGTTGTAATGGAATGTTGTCTACTCCCGGGGCCTTGTTTCGACTCAGGTCTTTCAGTGCTCTGTCAAACTCTTCACGCAGTAGTATATCTCCCATTTCATCTTCATCTACATCCTTTTCCATTTCCGTTATATTGTCCTCAAGTACATCGCCCTTGTATAGACCCTCTATATACTCCTTCCACCTTTCTGCTTTCCCGTCTTTGCTTAGAACTGGGTTTCCATCTGAGCTTTTGATATTCATACAAGTGGTTCTCTTTTCTCTGAAGGTCCCTTTAATTTTCCTGTAGGCTGTATCTATCTTACCCCTAGTGAGATAAGCCTCTACATCCTTACATTTGTCCTGTAGCCATGCCTGCTTAGCCATTTTGTACTTCCTGTCGATCTCATTTTTGAGACGTTTGTATTCTTTTTTGCCTGCTTCAGATACAGCAAACAGTGATTAATTTGGAAAAGCTTTTCATAAAAGAATCTGGACTCAGAAATGATTATCATCCGAACAAATGAATTACGTGAAACGTAAACACAAGTGAATACTCAGTCATTCTAGGATCGTATCAATTGGAGGAGAAAGAATATCTCGCCACTACTCCCGTTCCCCTGGTCATGTATGGCCCCCCAAGAATTTAATTATTGTTGCAAGACGCCTAACTTCTCTTTGTTCTAACCAGCTGATACCGCCAGATTCCCTCACTACAATCATTGTGAAGGAATGCAAGCTGTGTACGATCATGTGACTACCATGACTACTCATCAGACAACGCTCAGTATACTACTCCAAGGAAAAGTTTCGCACACTACTACACACCGTTACTGAAGCCTGAAGGCTCTTCTATTAACCGTAATCATGTGTACTGCGTCGTGTCTTCTCTCAGAATCTCCTGTACCCCTCATCTCCTGTCCCAGTTTAGAGCCCGTAGCACAATAGAATTCTTCAATGAAAAAAATTGCTCGAAACTATGGCTATGTGAAAAATATTAAGGTACCATCAGTTTTCCCTCGAAAGAAACGGTGTAAAATGCTCACCGGTCAGCTGGCTACCCAGAGACACCATTTCAGGGAATCCTATGTCACTTTGCTACTTGGTCTGCCAATCCATGGTGTTCCTATGTACAGAATTTTCAGGATGGACGCTCCTAGCCTAGGAACAACGAGAACATCTCCTGTTTCTTAGTTGAAGGATTCCTCATGTCATAGGTGCTGGAACCTGGTTCACGTAACTCGTTTTCACTAGGTGCCAGTAAACTCAGTAAGTAAAGCTGAAATGCATGGCGAATATAGGAATCTGTTCAAACTATCTCCCGTTCCACCAGTCTCCTGAGAAGTCACTGAACTCAGTAAACTGCTCTTTGGTAAGAGTGCATTGACGGAATTGGGCTGCGTTGAAAGCGGTCCTTTGAATAAGTTAGGCGTGTCTCGCCACGGCTCATTATTCTCAGCAGTTTAGTCAGAACCATGCTGCGTGCATTGGCCGCCTTTGGCTCACTGCAGAAAGTTGTAGGTGCGCGGCAACGTTGTCGCTTCTGCTGTGGCAGTTTCTTCTGAGATCAGCCCGTGTCCTTTAGAAATAACCACCCTGACAGACATTTTTATTACCTGATATTAACCGCCAAACTCATCCAAGGTGCTGACTTTTGTTTGTGAAATCGCAAAGGATCTTTCATACTCAAATTCTTTTGTCGAAAACATTTCGACAATGCGTAGAAAGGGCTTAGATTTTGGGAAAAATGGAAAAGACTTTGTTTATGGTATTAGAGACTTAGGAACAGGACACGAAAGTAATCTGACTCATACATGTTTGTTGCTGTTTTTATAAATCATTTTGAAACAGTTGTTTATTCTTTTACTTATCGTCAGTACGACAAAGCGATGGCTGCTGCTGTTGTGTCTGTTTAAGATACTTTAGCTTCTCTTAACTACCAAACATCACTCTCAGTAAACCCTCCTCACGGGATCACTCTTATTCATTGCAGCCAATAGGGAGATTTTATTTTATCTTTACTATACCTGTAATGGTATTCTGGTTTGGTCTAATACTTACATTTTCTGAAAGTTATTTTTTGTCATCGAGCCGGCCGCGGTGGCCATGCGGTTCTAGGCGCTGTAGTCCGGAACCGCGCGACTGCCCACATCATAATTTTTGTCATGAAAAAAGTGAAATAGCTAATTCGATGCGTTTGCGTGACGTGTGGAAGCATAAATATCCCAAAAAAATGGTTCAAATGGCTCTGAGCACTATGGGACTTAACATCTGTGGTCATCAGTCGCCTAGAACTTAGAACTACTTAAACCTAACTAACCCAAGGACATCACACACATCCATGCCCGAGGCAGGATTCGAACCTGCGACCGTAGCAGTCGCGCGGTTCCGGACTGAGCGCCTAGAACCGCTAGACCACCGCGGCCGGCAGAAATATCCCACCTTGGTTAGACATACGGTCTTGTAGTCGCATCGACAGGTTTTATTTATCTCATTATTTATGTGATCGGATTCTTGCTGTTGACATTTTCCTCGTTTGCTTTTTTGATCACTTGGCTGTGGCGGCTGCTGTAATCGTTCAACAGCAACCTGCGAAACTGTTTCGGCCACATTTGGTGGTGAATGTCACCCACCTCACGGACGACGCGCCGGATGATGTGGTTGGCACCATCTGGGAGCGTGCCTCCGCTCCGCTGTGCGTTATGGTTCGCTGTTAGATTGGTGGACAGATTTAGCGAAGCTGATACGCCGTCGGTCGTTAATAACACACTGTGCTGCTGCAGTGAGGGATTTTAGGATTAACTTAGGAAATTTATTTCTCTCTTTTCCGTTGACTGTATGAACGAGCGGGTAACGTCCTTCAACAGATCCAAGACGTTTGCAAATAAAAAAAATTCCAGATAATATTCACGGAGCCGTAAGTGGGAGGATCACGCCTGTTGAGAATGCTGAATTTTTGCCCATCTTTCAGGCAGATGAGGTGTCTGCTGTTATTGCTGCTTCTCCCTCACGTAAATCACATGGCCCGGATGGTCTCCCTAAGGAGTTTTATGAACGCTTTTGGCCCATCTTGGGTGCGGTACTTGCGGATATATTAAACGAGGTTATTCATGGGAGAACTGTATCGGCAGACTTAAAGTGCGTAAAATATATTAATACTGAAACAACTTGGCCATGTCACAGCAGATTCATTTCGTCCTCTCACTTTGCTTAATTTTGATTATAAAATTGTCGTGACAGCAATCAACAGCAGGATATCTTTTCTGTTATCGAACGTGATTGGGGTGCCTCACAGTTGCCTTCCTGGTCGCTCGATTTTGACTCCAATAACGGAGTACCGGGACGTGATTTCAGTTGTTGCAGTCACTTGTGTTCACTGTGACCTTATTTTTCTGAATTTTAACAAGGCATTTGACCACGTTTCTCGTAGTTATTTTACCAGTGCGTTTGGATACAGTCGGTTTTAACCCAGCGGCTCGTGTAGTTCATTCTCACATGTTTCAGGGCGTTGCGGCGAAGGTACTCGTTAACGGTCAGGTGACGCCGCCCATCACGGTCAGTCCGCTTTCGATGTCATTTTTTCTCCCTCTCGAGAACCACTGCTTCGCCATCTCTCACTTCACTTTCAAGGATTGCTCTTTTGACTACGCAAGTGAAAAGAAGCACGTGTTTCCATAGCTGAAATCTTGCGTGGTCAGAAGTCAACATCCCATGTAGCACATTGTCTCATGCTAGACTGGATTCCCAGATCTGGTCATGCTCGGTTCCAACTTTGAAAAGACATTCTTTTTGTCACTAGCATAGTCTATACTCTGCACCGGTTTAGGCATAGTTTGGCAACTCTGTTGTCACGATAGTGATTTGCGGGTATATGCCAGATTGATCCTGCTAAATTTGCTTGACTTTTTCTTGTCAATTCGATGAAATATTCTGAATGATTCCCACTTAAGATATCACAAGTGATTTAGGACAGAAAGTTCTTGATTCCAAAAAGATCGTTTTAGGTGTAAGCTTTTCCTGCTCTCCTCTTTCACATTGCGGGCTGTCTACCTCAGCAACGATTATGCCAGTGAGAGAGTGTTTACTACATCAGTGCCTTGCCCGCATAGTTGTAAAGTGATCACTTTGTAAAACGGCAACAGATTTCGAAATCATCTCCAATTTTGTCGAAAAAGCTGTATCTCTTCATGTCCTTTCGCTGCTTCTTTAATTGAGATGCCCGAGCGGTCTAAGGTACTGCAGTCATGGACCGTGCGGCTGGTCCCGGCGGAGGTTCGAGTCCTCCCTCGGGCAGGGTGTGTGTGTTTGTCCTTAGGATAATTTAGGTTAAGTAGTGTGTAAGCTTAGGGACTGATGACCTTAGCAGTTAAGTCCCATGAGATTTCACACACATTTGAACATTTTTTTGAATTGGGCTGCTGACTGTCACAAGTAAACCTCCAAGTCATGTGTCCCGTGACAACCTGACAGTAGCAGCCATAGTCGTCTGCTACGAGAATTCCAACTTACATCACAAGAAAAACAAGAGAAAGTCTCTGGAAAGATTCGAAGCAACTGTCAGTGACAAGATTCTGGATAAATCACGGAAGCAATGAAGAAACACTGTTAGTGTGCATTACCAATGATAGATTTGGAGGTGGAAAACGTATGAAAGTGTACAATGGAACGTTTACCTCTTTCTTCTGTTTTGTTTCTGCTTTAATAGCCATACATTCAATTTTTCCCTGTGAATCCAAAATTGATTTATTGCAGTGTGGCATCGGTGTATTAGTCCATTATTCATAATATCTGTATATTTTGGTGGTATTCGTGATATTCTAGTTGTGTGTGGCACAAGACCAGACGTAGATGCAGTCCGTTTGAAGTTAACAGTGAGTGGGATCTTACTGTTTCGTGACATTTTTAACAATGCAGTTTTCCACACATTTTTAGTGACTTCTTGGAAGTACACGGTGGAGCGGGAACAGGCTTCACAATTCTGTCTCTCCTGCCCTCCTGCAGGGAACGACGCTATTCAATTTAATTTGTTGAGTTTTGTCTCCTGGTGAAAGTGAGTTACATCAGCCAGGTGCCTAGATACCGTCCTGGTCAGAGGTTCAACATTCGCGGCCACCGTCACAGCCGCCTCCTGCGTATACTGTAACTACACCTGTCGAATTTAAAAGTTATTTCTCACTAACGACTATCTTCATCTCCTGCACCTAATCCACCTTCACCAGAGAACTCACGCCCACATACAGTTAACGCTTCTGAGAGCAATTAAATCAGGCGATCCTGACGGATTTGTATTACGAAATACGACACTAAAGTAGTAGACGAGTCCTGTTGTACGGAAGGCAACTTGAATGATGATGGCCGAATGGAAAGTGATGTAAAAGTGCAGATTTGCAAGAGCAACAAAAGCATTTCTGAAAAATAATAGTATCTAATGTAAAAGTAAGTGTTAAATAGTATTTTCTGGAGGCATTTGACTTTAGTGTACCCTTGTACGGTCGTGAAACGTGAACAGTAAGCAGTCCACATTAGAGGAGAATTGGGGCTTTTGTAATGCGGCACCACATAAGAGTACTGAAGATTATATGGGTAGATTAACTGATTAGGAGGTACTTAATCACGATGGGAGAAAATGAAATTCATGGCACAACTTAACTAAGACAAGCGATCAGTAGATAGGTCACATTCCATGGTATAAAGGGATAGTCATTTTGGTAATGAAGGGTAGAGTGGAAGTAAAATTTGTAGACGGATACCTAGACATGAATACAGTAATCAGGTTAAAATGAATACAAATTAGAGCAGTTATTCACAGATAAAGAGGCCTGCTCAGGATAGACTAGCGTGGAGAGCTGAATAAAACCAATCTTCGGACTGAAGACAGCAGCAGAAACAACAACTTTGTCTAAAAAACATAGAAGTAGAGGACAGCAAAGAGTTCTTTACGTCATTCAGAAAGCAGCAATAGCCCACAAAAGTCCAAGATTTCGGTTCCTGTTATCTGGTATCATTGACCGTTTGTTTTGTAGGTCGGCACGGAATAGCTGTGTGGCTGCAAATTTATGATCTGTAAATTTATCAATCTCTTCCCATAACACCGACGAGTTGGGTAACTCCTGAGATCACCTCTACCATTTTCGAAAGCGTAGATAATTCCATGGAAATCTGTATCTTATTAGTTCTTATGAAATACTTAATCTAGAATTTTCCATCTTGCTCACTCTGTAATTTTAGACGTTTGTTAATCGAATACAGATATATTTGCTGAATTATACCTTGATTCTGATGCTTACTTCCCCACAGTTTAACACTAATAGGGGTATTATTCGACTTATCTATGCAGAAGAACCTCTGTGAAGATGCGGACGCAGGGGAGAGATACTCGCAGTTTCAAAGGCTGCACGGTCGATAAAATAAATTCCCTTGAACAGGTACGGATCCAGGCTCGAGTTTGAATCCGTAGACAGTACAAAAACGCATGTATGCATGTATGTTCCACATCTTCTCCTAAAACCTAAAACACTGGACCGATTTCAACCAAGCTTGGTACATAAATCACTTACTGTCGAGAAAGAACCGCCCTGGGGTTAAGAACTGCCTACTTATCGAAGGGGTGAGGCTGAGAAAGATGTGTAGCCCAAAACGAGCGAGTACCCAGGATTTACTCATCCAATATTTGAGAGTGAGAACACTTAGTGACTTGAAACACACTTTACGCATAATTTCAAACCATTACGAATTTTTTCTCACTGACAACCACTACAAAATGAAAGAAGAAGAAAAGGTTATCGCTTCCCACATTTTTGCTGATCCTGCAGTAAAATTGCCGTATCAGGTATGACGTTTTAATTTGATACTTCTTTACAATTGAAGTATTTGCGATACATTTTGCAGACAGTATTCACATATAACAGTGAATTTATCAGAAAAGTTATATCATTATACGACACTTAATTCAGGAGATATAACGTCATAAACTTTAAGATCCGTGAAACACTGCCACACAACACAATGCATGGACGTTTAAATTTGTAACTTCTTTGCTAGTAGCTCTGTTCGCAACAAATCTCGCAGACAGTGTCCACATATACTGAGGAATATATCTACAAAACTTTATCATTGTGCGACGTACGGTTCAAGCCATATGACGGTATAAACTCTGAGATGAGTGAAAAACTGTTGCATTATGTATGAATTTATTGCGTATCTACTACTGATTCTATTCGCAACACACTTCGCAGACTGTATCTAAATATACCACTGAACGTACTTGCAAAATGATATAATTTTATGACACATTATTCAAGGTATATGATGTCATAAAGTTGGAGCTGGGCGAAATCGAAACTGCAAGGCGAAATGAGCTACAGATACAGGTGACATACGTGTAGAACTATGAGTGAACTATGTTATGAAATTTATGTTACATGTGCGTACTCTGGAAAAGCCAGAGGTAAGAAGAGCCATCTAAATGCCTGGATCGATTTCAACCAAACTTCGTACACATATTACTGACCACCTGGAAAGAAGTACTGTGGGGGTAAGAACCACCAGCCTGTTGTTGGGCTCGGGCTATGGGACTTAACATCTGAGGACATCAGTCCCCTAGACTTAGAACTACTTAAACCTAATTAACCTAAGGACATCACACACATCCATGCCCGAGGCAGGATTCAAACCTGCGACCGTAGAAGCCGCGTGATTCCGGACTGAAGTGCCTGGAACCGGTCGACCACAGCGGACGGCAGAGAGGGTCGGGAGGTGGAGATCGACAGAGAGGCAGAGAGGGGGAAGGAAAAGATGGACATAAATAGGTGGCAGGCGGAGGCGGGCAAAGAGGCGGAGAAGGAGATGGATAACAGAAGATCGGAATAAAGAGATACATATCTGGGCAAAGTCGGGTACTAAGCTGGTTAGCAAATAAATGTTATCTCCCGAGTAGGTGAACTTTGTTTGCCTTTAGGTGTACCCAGAGATGAATTATTGTAGATTAATATTCTTATAATTGACATTTCGGTCAATGAGATTATTTACTGTAATGGAAAGAATAATAATAATAATATTAATAATAATAATAATAATAATAGGAACAAAAATCACAGTAAATGAAATAAAGAGAATTTAGAAGTCCTTGATCATTTCGGGAATTAGAAAGCACTGAGACACATTCATGTAGTAATATCACTGATTTTTGGGATTGGAGGATTGTGTTCCAGCAACTGTTAATGCGCAGCAAAATTTGGTAATCTCTGGTTCTTTTACATCTGTTCCAAAGGCCGTCCATTCTGTATTCCATTTAAATATCACTGCCATATTCTCTCAGAAAGACCCTCATTTTTTTTATTTCCGTGTTGGTACCATAGTGTATATCCATTCCCACTAACTCTTGCGAAGAATATTCTGTCTTACAATACCAAATCCCATCACCAGCACAGCGTGACCCAGTCGTATTACGGCAAACCTTGAAATGTTCTCCAAATAGTTTTCTTCTGCAACGCATATCCCTAAAATCATATCTCGTCTCAGATCCATGTTGCACTATCTTCGTCACATTCTCATTGCACACACCTATTTTATACGGGGAGAGGTCAGTATCAACATCTTCAATAATGACATGAGTACTACATCAGTCTCCGATGAAGTCGTCATCACCACACCAAGATCATCTGCTTCTAATTATGTTAGCCACATTTTATCATCTTTTAATATTTTAATACATGTTTTCTAATCAGAGAGATGTGTATGGTTGCAGAACTGCTATTTATTGTCTGGCCGCGTCCAGTGATAAAATGAAAGGCAGTTTTGGGGAAAAAAAGAGACGCAAGAGACACTTTCTATTGGTCTGTTTTCTACATATTCACCGTTACACACTATTACGTCTCACAGCTAGTATATGACGACAACACTTGACCTTTCTGGATGTAAAGTCTAGTGCCATAAAAATAAAAACGCACATTTTTGCAATAAAATTCGTTTTCAACTATAGTTCGGAAACCGATTATATGGAACTGAAAAAAATTGTAGAAAGAAAAAGAATGAGCTGATACGTAATTCAAAAGTAACTAAAATTGATCACATTCCTGGAGAGGTAACCCTAACAAGTGTGATAATATCAAGTCTATTGTCTTACCTGAAAGAATACAATTTATTTCTGACTGTATCTCTTTGCGACAGAAAACGAGACATATTAATAATAAAGATATGAAGTAGCAGTTCCACCGTGTGTTGAACTGGAAACAGCATTTTACCGCAAACTGTCTGGAATTCCTGAATTGTGCTGCAAATCAGATAAAAAAAGAATGCCAGTACGATACGTTTCATTAATCAGTGAGGAAGTGTGTTACGCATGCTGCTATGTGGTATTGGAAGCGTTTTAAATATAAACTGACATTAAATCATATTTCTGACGCCATTCCTTGTTAGTAGAAGGAGAAGAAAAAGAGGAGGGAGAAGGTGAAGCAGAGAGAGAAAGAGGTGAATTTTTTGTGTTCGTAGTTATTTTTAATTAGCGTTAAACACGCCTTGTCAGTGTTCAAGGTCAATGTGTTTGGTAGTGCGAAGGTGGTAGGAAATCTCACGCAGCCAAATGACGGGGTGACTAAGCCATAGAGCAGAACAACGCAAGTCAAACCGCTCATACTATGAAGTCATGCTGCCTCATCAACCCAAGCTCGCCCGACCCAAATGTGCAGCTGCCGAAGAACTCGGTCGTGAATCACTGAAGATGTCGACGCGCTGGGGTTATAGTACGAGGAATTCCAATGAATGAGTCGAGTGGCCGTCGCTGTCCACAGCTACTCTTAAATGTGGCAAGAATTCAGACGCTACGACAAAAAGCATGCTAGTTTTCGGACGAGTCCATTCTTGGGCCCAATGTAACTGTCCGTCTGACCTGCGTATCTTGGAGGTCATTTAATCATTTTTCTTCTTACTTAAGCTAATAAATAAGCTGTACCCTAAATTAAAAAATAAAATAAATTTAAAAAATACGCACAAAATCTGAACCGGACATGAATTCGGCTGTTACCGTTATTTCCGAGCTAAATGCAGTTATAATGGAGTACAAGATCATGTTGTTTATTTTATTCTGTTGGCGCTCAGTGTCAGTAACAAATGGTCGAAGAGTACGTCATGGTATATCTTGAACTTGTAAAAAGAAAGTACCGGAATAATGACATAACGAATTACTTAGTGCCAAAGTGATATAAACAATTAGACAAAATCAATAATAAAACCAAATGTGCACCTAAAAATTTGTTTCATTTTTTCAAAACATCACAATCTACAAAGGAGGGGGAAGGTATTGATCACGGTCTATCAGTAGAAATTATAATGTCACTTTCCTGGAATTATGTTGGAAAAGCGTACTAAAGTCCAAATCAGGATGAGTTGATCAAAAACCTTATCTTTATTCGCTTTATGTGGATGGGTTTCTTTTTATATTTCTATGAGTTTAGTGAAATACAAAGAATTTAACACATTCAAACGGTCATTATCATTCATACTTACACAATATTTTTAGCCCTCGATTGGTTTCAGTGAGTTACAGTCAAGTAACAAAATTTACGAATTATTATATTTACTGAAGGGAATAGAAGGATTTATGAAGAGAAAATCCTTCAACTTTGATTGAAGAAAATGAGAATGTCTCCAATAGCCTTCTTTTTTTTGTGGAAACCTACTGAAAATAAGTGCTGTAGAGAGCTTCACACATTTTTGATCAGTACTTTCGGACATACTCGCAATTTAAAGATCGTTCACATGTGGTAAAATCTCTGTATGCGCGCTGCGGTTCCTTTGAAACAAATTCATGTTTTCAATCACGAATCTCACAAGCGACTGGATTTGCTTTGACGTCACTCTAAGAAAACACTGCTTGTTAAATGAAGAATTAACACCACGTATGGCCCAGACAGGTCACTTGGTGACTGAAAGTATTCCTTTTACCTGTGTTGAGTTCCTCACAAATACAAAAAGGCATCATGGGGTTGGGTCCATCTCTTTTGCCAACCACATTTTGTTCATACTCTAGTTTTATTTCCCGATCATGTTCCAAAGCATCTGTGTCATCATCTGTGAATTCTTATTTTATTGACATTTAGTGAAAAAAAAACCAGAATATTTTACTTTAACAGTCGTGAGTGTAATGCCTTGTGTAAACACTTGTAGCATCAAACTTGTTACGTGTGTTGTGAACTGCATGTCACACCCTTCATGTTCTACAGCGCACTTAATATTGCTGTTCACAATAACAAAAACTAAGTTGCAAAATATACGGAACGGTTACTCTTACCCCTAAAATAACAGCATGAAGTAGCAAGTGAAGAAGACCGCCTACAATCTTTAACAATAGAGCCCAAGCCGGTTTTGATCGGTTTTGAAGAAAATGTCACGAAAAAGATATTTTCATGTGATGAATTTGTGTTACGGCAGCTTAGAAACTGCGGCCTTGATTCGTCAATTAACGGTAACAGTATTTAGTCATGGATCTGTTTATCTGTCAGCGTAACAATTAAACAAATGGTTATAATCATGTATTGGTACAGACTGGTAGATTGTCCCGAACAAGGAGAAGGAGGAGGATATTAGTGTTTAACGTCCCGTCGACAACGAGGTCATTAGAGACGGAGCACGAGCTCGGATTGGGGGAAGATGGAGAAGGAAATCGGCCGTACCCTTTCGAAGGGACCATTCCGGCATTTGTATTGAGCAATGTAGCAAAATCTGGATGGCCGGAAGTGGGTTTGAACCGTCGTCCTCAAGAATGCGAGTCTAGAGTAGTTCCGAACAAGTAAAGGAATAAACAAGGAGAATTAGTATTTAATTTTCCATCGACGACTAGGTCGTTAGGGACAGAGCACAAGCTCCGACTGTGAAAGCGTTGGAATGGAAATTCGTCGCTCTCTTACAAGAACCCACACAGCCTTTGTTTTAACTGGTTAACGTAATTCGTGGAAAATATAGTTCTACGTGGCCAGACAGGGATTTGAACAGCAGTCCCCGAATGCAAGTCCAGTGTCTGAGCACTGCGTTACGTCACGGTCTCGTCATGTAAAAGGTCTGTGTTACGTCATGAGTCCGGTCTGGTTAACCAGTCAGATTGGAACTCTGTCATCGTAGTAGGAAACCTGTACAGTGACCGTCGTTGATAGCAATACTCACGTTGTCCAAATGCTTTGCAAAAATATTGCAGGAAACATTTAAATAAAGCAAGAGCTTAGTCTTGTATGAGTGAAAATAATACCTACCATTTGTTTATAAGCATATGTCTGAGATCATAAAGTGACAGCATCTCACACTATTCCTAATCGGTCTTGTCAACCACTGAAACTCTTTGCCATGCAATAAAATCATTAGAACGACGGGTGTTAGTATCTTTCCATATTATTGACTGATGGAGGTATAAAAAAAAGTCAGGTAATAAAGATTGGGACTGGTAAAAAATGGGGATTCGGCTTTTGCAGCAATTTGCTTGATTACAATCTCAAAGATTAATAAATAAGAGAAGTTGTTTCGTTAAATATACCTGTGATCTTCGGTAGGACGACTAGGCCTTTTTTACAATAAATCATGACAATAGGCTCCCCTCCCTTAACTGAATCTCAACTAGTTTAAAAAAAGAGAGATTTATTCACACAAATACCACAAAAATTTGCACTGGATTATCTGTTCTTCATGAGAATGTACAATCTGTTGGAAAAATATACGGCAGCTTGAAGCTGAATTACAGTCTTTGAACAGCTCTATAGTATATGATGCTATCGTCAAATGAATGTGCAACTTGCTACTGCATAAAAGCTTGATCATGTATTTATATCTGATGTGATACACATTTTAAAGTTGCAGAAGATATCATCACAACTAGTGTAGATAAACATTTTGAATTTTCAACCCTTCAACTCAATTTGTTTAACAAATTAACCGAAGTCCTTGAAACACTCTCTCCCCCGAAACCAGCTTAATGTTGCGTGGAGACACATAATTAACAATTAACACAGGCGTTCAGAGTGAAATTAGTTATCACATTCTGTATATTTTGAGCACTTTTGGCATTGGGCAAATGGCAAACACTACCACTAGAGTATGAAAAAGCTCAGCATCAGTTTTAGACGATATACTCACAGATAACGACATGGAAAACTGAAAAGTGTTTCTAAGAGATCTCAGCCTTTCTAATTGTTACTGTCATATAATAAAGCTAGAGACAAGCTTGGTAAAACGAGCCAAATTGTAGGTCTACAAAAGGATATTCTCACAACGTAAAATGCATACTTTTTCTGTGCCATTGGCAATTCGAACTTGGGATGAAGGGTATATGGAAAACACTGTATATCCTAAGTTCTCTAAATTCTTCAGCCTTTTTAAATTAACATTTGAGCACGTATTTCTAAAAGTAGCCGCCTCTAGCAGCTAAGGAATATAATGGATAGCTGTGGGCTTTAGAAAGTCCTTCCAGACAATTCAATTTCTTACTTCTTTCCAAAAAGTTATACTAACCCACAATTTGTATATTGCTATCAAATATATAATAAATATACAGAGGGGAACGCTTCCAGCAAAAGAATCATTCAGAAACACAGTAAAAAATAATGTAGAGCATAAAAACAAGTAAATGTGGGATTCCATATAACAGGAAACTGGAAGAGGCGAATGCAGGTGTAATAACATAGAAATCAAAGATGGGAGTTGAATAATAGAAAATCCTGGGGCAGTGGCAAATTTTGTAAATGACTATTTCTCTGATATTGCTAAGAAGTTGCGTCAAATGCTTCCTAAAATACGTATAAGTCCCAAAATGACTTGCGCAGCAACCAGAATGAGGCTTTTTCCTGACAGAGCTTGACATCAGGAAGACAATAATCTAATAAGAAATCAGGAGGTATGTATGAGGTTCCAGTTTCTGTTCTGAAGGCGTGCGAACTCCAGTAACAAATATAATAAATGAGTCCTTGAGATACAGTATCTTTCCAGAGTACCTAAAGAACGCACAAGTTGTGTTCTTGCTAAAGAAAGGTAATGGGGAGGGTATTGGCAACTACAGATCAATTTCACTACTTTCTGCCGTCTCAAAAATAATCGAATCATTCATAATAGATAGTATAATGAGATACATGAATAAAATAAACATTGCCATGAACCATAGTTGGGTTTCCGAAGCCAGAGAAATACAATATCGGACAACAGAGAGAAGGAAAAAAAAAGCCCTTGACAACGACGGCTGTGTCACAACATATTCTTAGACTTGTCCAAGGCTTTTGAGAGTGTTGACCGTAAAACACTACTAAACAAACTAGAAGCACTAAGTGTAAGAGTAATATCAAACGAGTGGTTAGAGCCTTACTTCGTAAACGGTGCAAACAGTAGAGTTAGTTCACACACCTACCGATGACAAAAATTTAGTAGGGCATTTGTCAGACAAGAAAAATACAAATAAAGGTGTTCCCGAGGATAATCTATTGGGTCCAACTCTGTTCTTCATATATGTCAATCACTTTTGAGACAGTATTAGGCATGGAGAAAAAGTACGCCTTGCTGATGACAAAGTCATATTTCACTGGTAAAAGACCAGAGTTCCTACTAGCGAGAGCAAATGGTTCTCTCAAGGTTCTTTGTGATGGGGCAGTATGTTATAAATTAACATTGAACACAAAGAAAATACACAGTATGCGTTTCAGCATACCAAGGGAACAATTTCCTGTGACATTAAGCATGAACGATAAATTTATAGTTCGTGTAACAAACACAAAGATTGTAGAGATAAATATTAATTATAGATTATCATGGGATGAACACTCAAAGATGCTGGCAAACAGAATGTCATCATTATATTTTCCTCTTAGGGCTTGTGAATTCCTGAAACTATAGAAGAATCAATTTGTATATAATCTTTCATTTTACACTCTAGAAAATGATTCGTTTAACAATTTGACTCACTACATTTTTCTCATTTTGAGTGTCAATCACTGTCAGTTTAAGCTGGCTGCCGACATTTCTGACTTTTACAGAGAAGATTATTATGGAACTGGATATGGACACGACAAAGTGTTTGGTGACGTTGTCGATGAGGCTCTGCCTGAGCTTCCCCCACCCAGCATCTTCTCCTACCACAACGTTCTCCCACTACTGCCTCTGTACCCCACTTCAGAACTCCTCCTACAGTCCACGGAGAGCGCAGTTGATTCCAAGATCCAGTGAGGTTTCAGTGAATAGTGCGACTTGTCTCAGCTATTCGTAGAACATCTCAGTGCTTTATTCGTGTCCTGAATACTTCCACAGTATCAGTTGGCTTGCTGTGTAGTCCAGTATGTCGTCACAGGCTGCCAGTGGAGTAGGACTAAACGCGATAATGTGTTACTTCCCTTGGTTTCCGTACTACCATAGATATCAGATTGGGTTTGATATAATTATTAACCCTCCTGACGCACAAGCGGATCCTTCTGTGGCGGGTCAGTCTCAGCGCTTGATTTATGTTCAGCTGTACTTCCCAGATGGTTTTATCTGTAATCCTGCAAACTTTGATGGACTGCCATACCCCCCTTCATTCGGAGATTGTGCGCCACAATTCTACCCTCCACACCCTCATTTTCATCCACCAACGTACCAAGCTTATCCACCTGCAACACCACCTTTTCCTCATTGTGTACCAATGGATTCCCAGGGACCTATGATGTGGCAAGATCAACTTGATGCTCGTGTGATACTATATGTCGTAAACGGTCAGCCAGGTGAATTTATAGTAGTAGATGACACACCATACGGTGTCATTCCTCAGTGTAAGGTGTGCGGTGAGTTTCATACAGAGCCAGAACATATTCACAACAAACGACCACAATTTTGCTTCCCAAAACACAAGCTTTCCCCGAAGCTGCACAAATTGTCAGGTCGTTCACGTATGCATCCATCGAGTTCAGGAACCACAGGCCAAAGAAACACATCGTGTGCTGCAGCAGACGCAGCCTGTGAAAGTGTTGCCACAGAAACCAGTGAGTATAATGTAATGCTTATGAACCTCCTCAGTTAACCATTTAAGCATATTACACTACATATTAACTGTGGATGTCCTTGTAGTACTTCCTGTCATTGTGTTGTATCCATGATTTACGCTGAAGTGCTTCCAAACCAGAAAATGTTGGTGCTACCACCTGGAGACAATAAGTGAATACATTGTTGCCAACAAGATATGAAGTAATTCTGTTATGTAATCACTATGAGCCTTCCTTATTCACTAACAAAATTCCTTTTTTTTTGTAGAATGTGATACGGTATCTACGTTCGAGTTAGGATTTTGGCTATGCAATCTGTAAAAAATTTTGCTGAGCCTGATGCATATTGAACAACTGCACCCTTACAGTTTGAAAATACTAAAGGAAACTATGAATTCTACAGTACGTATGTCTTATATACATAGAGAGTTATTCTGTACTGACTACAGCACAAACTAGAATCTCACTTTTTTCTCTGTACATATCGGTTTAAAGTCTTCCCATTTTTGTATTTAATATTAAATATTTTATACATATTCAGCTCTAGTTTTCTAATCTGTGCAGAAATTACAATACGAACTTATGTAGATAGTGAGAAACAACAAACTACATTTAAATGTTGTTTGCTTTTCTGCTATTTACAATAAAAAATCTTTTACCTAACACATATACAGCTGAGATGTATTAAAGACAATACAAAAACATATAACAAATTACTTGCTATCACTCAATTTGTGGTACCTATCTTATAATTGCAGTACTAGTTATGAGCTTGCGCTCATGATCAGTTATAATTACATAAATAGTTTTCTAATTCAGAGTAATAAAAATATCTAAATTTCCAGTAAGAAAATTTTAATGAAACTGCACACTATCATAATAGTCAATGTTTCATGTTCAGCTATATTTGTGGAACTCAAAATCACTCACAAAATCACAAATAATTTGCACAAAAGACGAAATTTCACACGTAAATCTTATTAGTTCATGAGTCACAGATGCGCAACAAGATACCACATTTAATTTTTTACTGCACCTCGGAATGCTACATAACAGGAAATTGCAAAAAATTAACAGAATTGCAGAACATAATAAACGGAGAACTATTTGCTCATTTGCAATTTCTCTCTCTCTCTCTCTCTCTCTCTCTCTCTCTCTGTCAATCTCTTTTCTTTTATTTTCTTCCCTTGTGGCTTAGGCTTTTTCATTCTATGTAACGTTACTATCTGCGCTGTACTGAACTAGTTATCAGAGAGTTACCCACAGCGAATGATTTTTTACAGGTCTGTAAAATTTTCTACCTTTGATAGGCAATTCATAGAGTAAACAATGGACCTGCTCACAAGAATGACAGTTATTGGCAGACCTCATTTGTTTATCATTCTTGTATGAACCTTACAATGTGCCTTAATGACAAAATAAGCACAGTACGCAACAGGTGGCTTTACAAAGTGTCTTACCGTTAATATATTTTTAGCGTATATTCACCTACAGCTTCAATAGGATACATTACTAGATGTTATTCATTACAATAAGTGCGATGCACACTTATCTTGTGTTTTTTTTTTTTTTTTTTTGCTTCAGAAATCCATCTGCAAAAAGAAGATGAGCTTACATTGGCTCAGGAGATGGCAGGAGAACATCAACGTGGGTCACAATAAAGCATGCAAGGCATACAATGGAAACATGACACTGTCACATCAGTTTGCAACCAGCCTACTGTGGCCACCCTCACAAAGGAAACCCATCATTTGGATATAGGTGGTCAGAATGTAGATGAAAATGTTGATAGCTAGAAAGGTACCGATTTAACAACTTTGTGAGTCTTGTAACTCATTCTACTGTCAACCTCATGCAGAATTTTATATGTATTTAATTTTGCTCTTCAAGTTGATTGTGTTGTGAAAAATCTAATATCATTCCGTTTCCGCCGGCCGCGGTGGCCGTGCAGTTCTAGGCGCTCCAGTCCGGAGCTGCGCTGTTGCTACGGTCGCAGGTTCGAATCCTGCCTCGGGCACGGGTGTATGTGATGTCCTTAGGTTAGTTAGGTTTAAGTAGTTCTAAGTTCTAGGGGACTGATGACCACAGCAGTTGAGTCCCATAGTGCTCAGAGCCATTTGAACCATTCCGTTTCCTAACAACTTACACTAGAAAAATTCCTTTAATGCATGTCACCAAAATATGGCTTCTAGAGTAGTGTAACTTTATTTACCACATTGGTGACAGTTGAGGGTTTTTTGTAATGTATTATTGCGATTAATCAAAATGTTTTCATAACGTTATAGTATGTCTACCAAACAGAAAAAGTGTGCAGCAATGTGGAATGCTGATAGTGAATAAAGAGCTTGCCCAAGTGCGGAAATTGTGGTCCTACTGTATAGTTATCTTTTAACAGTTGTTACATGAAGTTTTACTGCCGTTTGTAATATATATTATTTAAAAGTGTGTATTGTCTTGATATTACTGCTGTGTGGAATACTTATAATTTCGAAATGTATACTTCACACGGCACATAAATTAATAACAAGACAAGTAAAATTTTCATGTGCAATAATAAACATATAAAACAGAATTGCTACTTTACTAGAATTTTCAACAGCATACATCACCGTTTGATGCATACACTAAATATGGAAACTTGTATGGGAACTGTAACAGCAGGCAGACTACTTATACTGTGGAATTACTGTAGTTAGAAGACACAATAACAGAAAAAATATAATCTATTCTGAATTCGATGTATTTGTGGAATTATATTGTTATAATCCGGTAATTAACATTTAGATGTAGTCAGTAATATTTTCTAACATAGCTGTCTTGTTCCTGCACTACAATTTGGCATGATTTCATCAGGTATCAATTTATTTGTTGTTAAAAGCGACTTGCAGAATTTTTGTGAGAATTAAATGAAATAGTGTAACAACTATTTTTTACATAAAGTGTGAGGAATGAATGCTTGTAGTATACAGTATCATACATTGTTGTTAATTATAGATTTTTATGTTGTAATGCAGCATACTGAAAATTTCTTGATAGGTAAAGATAAAGTTGTGGAGAATGTGTTTCTTACCAAATTCAGTATGTACATATTACTACAATTCCTAAAATACATAATTCATGGAATTTTTTGTATAAAAAGTAGTTCCACTTGGTAGATTTCCTTTAAATCTCCTAAATAGTAAACGCGTTTAACAACTGTATTTTTATAAGTTTGCAAAGGATATGTAAAATATATAGTTTTGTAATCATCCACATAAATGAGCCAGTTATCCTTGATATATTTGTGACAATGCTGCTTTACCTTTAGATGTATTCTTTGCAATAAATTTTAGTAGTAATATAATACTATGTCTGTATTATTTATTAAAGGCTACATATCTTGAGCCAAAACGCTTTTGTGTGATTATTTTCTCTGCTTTTTAGGCAGCCAGTAAGCAATGACATATCTAAATGGAAGTGGGAAGATCTCCACAGCACATACTGAGTAGAGTAACACAGAAAATTAATAATAATGCTATGATTCCAGACTTCATGACTGAAACAGTTTAGTAGAGTGAACAGTTATAGCAAAATTAAGTATTTAGCACATTATTCATTTTATTATGATCAAATATTCATGTTTGTGTTCAAGTCCTTCTATGAACATACTGCTAGTATTTGCTGAAGTATTACGTAAAGATTCTCATACACAGTACTTCTAATATAATACATGCAGAGATAAAAATTTTCACATGCAAATAGTAATATTACTATGTCAGCGAAAATAGTTGCTAGTTTCTACAAACTGTTGCAGAGAAAGCCGTATCTGCAATCACCTGCACCTCAGGCAAAGATTTGTAAAACTGATGTGGCAAACTTGTTTGTTCACATGTTCCACAGTAGTCTGGCACATATATCAAAACAGGTTCTAAAGAGTGTTCATGACACCAAAATAACGTCATTCGGCAGAAAATGGCATGGTTGTCGCTCACATGAAATAAATAAATATCGAGCACAAATGCTGTTCACTTCCTTCGAAACATAACACTGGAAACGATTTATATTTTAGATCATTAATCAGTCAAAGAAAATTCATACAGTATCCGTATATAAAGTGATATGTCATCGTGAGATGCAGTGAGTATTGTATTGTATATAACCTAAAGCAATTTAGAAGTTTTACAGTAGACATCGATTTCCTTCTGGAAAGAGTGAGTACAGCATTGATAATTATTTAGGTACTAGCTGAGTATCTGGTATCGCCTGGGTACGGATTTAGTCCAGTGCTATTAGTTCATCTCCCCCTCTACCCTCTCTCTGTCCGTCTCCTACACTCTCTCTCTCTCTCCACCTTTTTCACCATAATCTCTGACCATGCCCTCCCAGCTCTCTCTCTGTCCCTCTGCTCCTCCCCCCTCTCCATCCATCTGCTCCTCCCCCTCTGGCTATCTGCTTCTTCACCTCTCTCCATTTAATCCTCCCATTCTAAGCGCATCCTCCCCTTGCTCCTCTGTCTTCTCATCCCCTCTCTGTCCACATCCTCCTCCCCCTCTCTCTGCTCATCCCCTTCTCCTCTATTCACTGCCAATCTCCTCCTCCCCCTCACTCTCACCATCCCCTTCTCTTTCCTTTCCCTGACCATCTCCTCTTTCCCTATCTAGCAATCTCCTTTTTCTTCTTCTGTCCATTTCCTTCTCTCTGTCTCTCTTACATCCTCCTCCAACCTCTCTGACCATCTCCTCCTCCCTCTCTCTTTGTCTGTCTCGTCGTCTTCCCTTTCTCTCGCTATTTCCTCCCCCCCTTCGCTCTGTCTCTCTCCACCCCTCCCATACCACTGTCCGTCTCTTCCTTCCCGTTCTCCATACGTCCAAATCTTCCTTTCCATTCTCTCTCCACGTTATCACCCCCACCTGTGGCTGGTACTTAACCTTCACAGTATTTCATTTCAGGTAGTAAGTAATATGTATACTAATTTTCGTTGAAATTGGTCCAGGGGTTTCGAAAGAGCTTTTTACTCTCGGCTTTGTCTGTGTATGCAAATGTGACATGTTTCACGTATATTTAACATATTCCACACATATTTGGGCAAATATTTCACTTGTGTCTCTACAATTTCGCTCTACAATTTCATTTTCACGCAGCTCAATGTTTATCTCCTGCACTGTGTGCCGTAGAGTAATACAATTTTTCTAGTACATCCAGTTACACAAGTGAACACTATCTCGGAAATGTGTGGCGAATAGAGTTAATAGTAAAGAAATAACAAATTGAAACGTCATGCATGATGAGGCAATAATTAACGCTTCTCACTGTTTATGGCGTCATATCTCCTGAACTATGTGTCGTAGAATGATATATTTTAGAGGTACTTTCGACGGTGTATGTGAGTACCGTATGCAAGATGTGATGCGAACAGAATTATAAGCAAATTAGTACTAAATTGAAAGGTCATACCTCGTACGGCGACTCACAAATAATGGGTGAATATAACCTGGTAATATACGCATCGTGAGCTACACTTCTTTTTCACCTCCACTCTTTTGAGAGATAGGTGGTTCTTACCCCCACAGTCGTCCTTTACAGAAAGTAAGTGATGTGTGTACCAAGTTTGGTTGAAATGTGACCAGTGGCTTAGGAAGAGGTGTGGGACAAACATTCACTTTTGTAATATGTATTAGTATGGATACAAGATTATGAGTTGCAAGCCAAACCCTAAAAAGTATTAACAAATGATGATCGTAAACTCAGATACTTTGTATATTAAATTAACTTACTAATGATGATGTCTTAGGCCATTCAAGTTCATTTTGGACAGATGTCCACATGGTCCATTGTATTTCATACAATTCCGCATGAATATTTATAACCACTGTGATGTATTTCTTATATTCTGCGTCTACATCTACATCCAACTACAAAGCGGACAGCAAAGGGTACGCCCCATTTCACCAGCTGTTTGCTCTTTTTCCCATTCGATTCAAGTATGGAATGGGAAACAATGATTGGTTTGAGTCTCTGTGAGCGCTGTAATTAGTCTAATCTTGTCATCGCGATTGCTGAGTGTGCGGTACGTGGGTGTAGTAATGTATTACTTGATTCATCACTTAAAGTTGGTTGTAGAAACTTTATAAGTAGGTTTTCACGGGATAGCTTGCGTCTATCTTCAAACGTCTGCCAGTTCATTCCCCTCAGCCTCTTCGTGACACTCTCCAATCGGTTGAACAAACCTTTTACCACTCCTTGTGCCCTTCTTTGTACAGTTCAATATCTAGTTTTAGTCCTGTTAGGTGCAGGTTCCCCACATTTGAGCAATATTCTAGGGCGGGGCGCACGAGTGTTTTGTATGCAGTTTCCTTTTTGGACTGACTGCATTTGCATTTACCTTTTTTTGTAAAAAAGAACCGCTATCTGCAGCGTGCTTCGTCTACCACCGAGCCTATATGATCGTTCCATTTCATATCGCTAAATAATGATACAGTTTACATATTGTTACTGCCTTCTTAAATTTCGTGATATGCCGAATTTATTGGCGTTATTTAAATATATGAGACCTTTTTATCAAAAAATAATTACGTACGATATGCTGTCGAACTAAACAAATAGTAATGCATAGTACTCCATAATCTCTAATAGGATATAAGGGCGGTCAAAAAGTTACCGTCGAATTCCATACAGTCCAAAGAGTCGGTATGCCAATCATACATCACCGTGAGTACTGAGGCGATTATCCCACAGAACCATAGGGTTGAAGATACCCGTTTTGTAAAACATAATGTCCTGCTGCGTGAAGAAATCCGTAACTGCCTGTTGCACGTCCTAATGTGACTGGAATCGTCGACCTCCCAGGGCCCTTTTTAAAGGGACCGCAGGCGCGATAGTCGCATAGACAGAGGTCAGGACTACAGGGCGAGTGCTCGAGTGTCTACCACTAGACGTGGCGTAGCTTCTGCTTTATGACTTTTCCGATATAGGGATGTGCGTCACCGTGAAGCAGCAGCACGCCTTGGCTCACCTTTCCACAAGGATGATTCTCGACAGACAGGTTGTCCCATACACATTCGTCATTAAACTTTGACAAAACACAGTATATACAGTTCCACACAATAAATGGAATGACACCGTTAATAAATATAGACTTCGATCAGAAATCGGTAGCTAAGGTAGAATATTCAAAATTTCTAGGTGTATGCATTGATGAGGGGGTGAACTGGAAAAAACACACTGAGGACCTGCTGAAACGTTTGAGTTCAGCTACTTATGCTATTAGGGTCATTGCAAATTTTGGCGATATACGTCTGAGTAAATTAGCTTACCACACCTATTTTCATTCACTGCTTTCGTATGGCATCATATTCTGGGGTAACTCATCATTGAGTAAAGGAGTGTTCATTGCACAAATGCGTGTAATCAGAATAATTGCTGGAGCTCATCCAAGATCATCCTACAGACACTTATTTAAAGAGCTAGAAATCTTCACTGTAGCCTCACTGTATATATATATTCTCTTACGAAATTTGTTATTAACAATCCGAACGAATTCAAAAGTAATAGCAGTGTACATGGCTACAACACTAGGAGAAAGGATGATCTTCATTGCTCAAGGTTAAATCTAACTTTGGCTCAGAAGGGGGTAAATTATGCTGCCACGTAAGTCTTTGGTCACTTACCTAATAGCATCAAAACTCTGACAGGTAGCCACATAGCATTTGAAAGGAAATTAAAAGAATTTCTTAATGGCAACTCCTTCTACTCATTAGGTGAATTTTTGGATATAGTAAGTGGGTAATTTCCCCAACCCCCACAAAGAAATTAAAAATATTAAGTGTCATGTAATATTTTGTGTAATATAATATCTTTATAGACGCCTTTTATTAAACTGACACATTCCACATCATTACGAAGTGTCGTATTCATGATCTATGGAACAAGTACTAATCTAATCTAATCTTATTCCTCGACGTACGTTTACCAGGGTTTGGCCATAGGCAGTCAAGAAAAGAATAACAGCACGATGTCCCTGTTTGGAAACATTTGGTAGTAACGTCATCACAGTTCATCTTTCCGCATATACCACAAACAGGTCAGAAAGGCACGAACGCCACGCTAATCCCTTGCCTACATGCTTATATATCAGCACCGGAGTGTCGCTACGTTGCATATACTGCTGCAGCAACGCTCTAAAACGGATACTTTTAGACAGTCTCTTATAGACCGCCATTTTCTCCACTGTCGTACACTTCTTCAAAGTCTTCATTAAATAATTATTTTCAATTTGTTTATTAATAGTTCTCTTAAAGCAGACTGGCTTCCTCTGATATCATGCTCCATTACTCCATAGTTTATATTGCGTCTTTGTTGCATTTAGCTGTGATAACATATTTTCCACCAAGTATATTCATTCACTACGCTCTGCCTTGCACATTTTTCTGATGGTAGAATTTCCCGTAATATTTTCTTCACCTTCATTTCGGTACTCTCAGATTCTTGTTCACTCATTTGCCACAATTCACATTTAACTGCCGTATAATACCGCCCTGTGTGTGTTTAACATAGAGATTAATTTCTGCTTAAAATCGGAGTGTTTTGTTGAGCAACACTTTCTTCGACTGCTCCAGCCTACTTTTTTCTCCTTTGTACCGTCTTTCTTGTATAATCTTACTAGCTATCAGAATTATTTCTCTGCTTCTATAGTAGGTGTAGCAGTTTTGAAGCATAGCAAGTCACTATTCATATTTCTATTACTACTTATCACTCTTGGATGTTGTCCTTTACTCCTTAACTGAAATTTGCTAATGATATGATATCCATTCTCGACATTTACTCTGAAATAGTCTTTATTTACTACGTGAAAAGTAATGTCATCTGCAATTTCAGGCATCCACAAGGAGAGGCAAGAGAGGGCACTTATCTCCCGTTGGAATCTCTCTATAGGTGAAACGTCCCCTTAGAAAAATTAATGAATTACTGTGCTGATAAACCTCTTACATTATTTGATTTTCAAACAGCTGAGCAGAACTGAACGTACTCAGACTTTTCGCTCTTTACCTATTCTGATCAACACTAAACTGACACACAATATTTTTTTGCGCAACGCAATCTGACTTTCAAAAATCCCTACAAAAGAATGGCCCTGACTAACAATACTCTATACCTTTCAACAATCACTTACCTCACAAAAATCTTCACAATAAAGGATGACAGCAAAAACAGTTGCAGGATAAAAATTTGTTAAAATTCTTGACCAAGGTTTCGGTATATATAAATATACCTTCAACAGAAGTAAAAAATCTAAAATTACATAATGCAATGGAGATTAATAAAACAATTGTGCCAAAGGCGTCGTCAATAATTGAGACATCTTCTCCACTTGTACAACATGACTATGAGCACAGGGTCAATGCGAACAGTTAAGCAACAGTACTTCGCCTATCCTAGGCGAAGTACTGGTGCTTAGGGACTGCAACTGCTGTGTTCGGATGCAGGCTGAGTTGGCATCCCTTCGCTCCCAGCTTCAGGCAGTGTTGGCTTCGGTCACACAGCTTGAGGCTGTTGCCAATGGGCATCACTGTGGGGGTCCGGATGGGGGTTTGTCGGGGACGGCCAGCTCGTCCCACGCATCCCCTGATCGGACTACGACTGTGGTTGCCCGGGATACTGCCCGCATTGAGGCTGATCCCTCACCTGTGGTAGAGTGGGAGGTCGTCTCAAGGTGTGGCAGGGGGGCGAAAGACATTCCGGAGGGCTGAACGGAAAGCCTCTCCAGTTTGCCTGACGAACCGGTTTCAGGCTCTGTCTCAGGCTGATACTGATCTTCGGCCTGACATGGCTGCTTGTCCTGTTCCAGAGGTTGCCCCTCAGTCTGCAAGATCCGGGCAGTCGCAGAGGGTTGGCTTACTGGTAGTTGGGAGCTCCAACGTCAGGCGTGTAATGGGGCCCCTTAGGGAAATGGCAGCAAGAGAGGGGAAGAAAACCAATGTGCACTCCGTGTGCATACCGGGGGGAGTCATTCCAGATGTGGAAAGGGTCCTTCCGGATGCCATGAAGGGTACAGGGTGCACCCATCTGCAGGTGGTCGCTCATGTCGGCACCAATGATGTGTGTCGCTATGGATCGGAGGAAATCCTCTCTGGCTTCCGGCGGCTATCTGATTTGGTGAAGACTGCCAGTCTCGCTAGCGGGATGAAAGCAGAGCTCACCATCTGCAGCATCGTCGACAGGACTGACTGCGGACCTTTGGTAAAGAGCCGAGTGGAGGGTCTGAATCAGAGGCTGAGACGGTTCTGCGACCGTGTGGGCTGCAGATTCCTCGACTTGCGCCATAAGGTGGTGGGGTTTCGGGTTCCTCTGGATAGGTCAGGAGTCCACTACACGCAACAAGCGGCTACATGGGTAGCAGGGGTTGTGTGGCGTGGGCTGGGCGGTTTTTTAGGTTAAATGGCCTTGGGCAAGTACAGGATGGGCAACAGCCTCAACGGGTGTGGGGCAAAGTCAGGACATGCGGGGACCAAGCAGCAATCGGTATTGTAATTGTCAACTGTCGAAGCTGCGTTAGTAAAGTACCAGAACTTCAAGCGCTGATAGAAAGCACCGAAGCTGAAATCGTTATAGGTACAGAAAGCTGGCTTAAGCCAGAGATAAATTCTGCCGAAATTTTTACCAAGGTACAGACGGTGCTTAGAAAGGATAGATTGCATGCAACCGGTGGTGGAGTGTTCGTCGCTGTTAGTAGTAGTTTATCCTGTAGTGAAGTAGAAGTGGATAGTTCCTGTGAATTATTATGGGTGGAGGTTACACTCAACAACCGAACTAGGTTAATAATTGGCTCCTTTTACCGACCTCCCGACTCAGCAGCATTAGTGGCAGAACAACTGAGAGAAAATTTGGAATACATTTCACATAAATTTTCTCAGCATGTTATAGTCTTAGGTGGAGATTTCAATTTACCAGATATAGACTGGGACACTCAGATGTTTAGGACGGGTGGTAGGGACAGAGCATCGAGTGACATTATACTGAGTGCACTATCCGAAAATTACCTCGAGCAATTAAACAGAGAACCGACTCGTGGAGATAACATCTTGGACCTACTGATAACAAACAGACCCGAACTTTTCGACTCTGTATGTACAGAACAGGGAATCAGTGATCATAAGGCCGTTGCAGCATCCCTGAATATGGAAGTTAATAGGAATATAAAAAAAGGAAGGAAGGTTTATCTGTTTAGCAAGAGTAATAGAAGGCAGATTTCAGACTACCTAACAGATCAAAACGAAAATTTCTGTTCCGACACTGACAAT